>NW_026731898.1:295000-412500 GCF_028476545.2 Physella acuta | reverse complement strand
TATATATATATATATACTCATATAACATGATATATGAATATCCTCTATGCAGGATCCGAACCGACGGCCAGTCTGGTATCAAACAACTCCGACACGACACAGAGGGCTCGAGGAACTACTACGGTTCTTCACATCTGGACTACAGTGCTGCTGGCATTCATGATCACAGTGATTACATCAGGACTCTGGGGATGGGGGAGGTAGGTGATGGGGAGTGTGATGGGGGAGGTAGGTGATGGGGAGTGTGATGGGGGAGGTAGGTGATGGGGGAGGTGGGTGAAGGGGGAGGTGGGTGATGGGGAGTGTGATGGGGGAGGTGTGTGATGGGGGAGGTTTGTTTGATGGGGAGGTGTGTGGTGGGGGGAGGTGTGCAGTGGGGAAGTGTGATGGGCGAGGTGTGTGGTGGGGAAGTGTGTGGGGAGGTGTGTGGTGGGGGGAGGTGTGTGGTGGGGCGAGGTGTGCAGTGGGGAAGTGTGATGGGGGAGGTGTGTGGTGGGGAAGTGTGATGGGGGAGGTGTGTGGTGGGGGGAGGTGTGTGGTGGGGAAGTGTGATGGGGGAGGTGTGTGGTGGGGGGAGGTGTGTGGTGGGGAAGTGTGATGGGGGAGGTGTGTGGTGGGGGGAGGTGTGTGGTGGGGAAGTGTGATGGGGGAGGTGTGTGGTGGGGGGAGGTGTGTGGTGGGGAAGTGTGATGGGGGAGGTGTGTGGTGGGGGAGGTTCGTGGTGGGGAAGGTGGGGGATTGGGAAGGTGTGTGATAAGGGAGGTGTGTGATGGGGCATGTGTGATGGGGAGATGTATGATACATCGGAGGTTTGCGATGTCCATGGTTTGTGATGGAGTACCTTGTGAGATAGGAGGTTTGTACTGGGAGCAGTTTGTGTTTATAGTGAAGGCTTGCGTGTAGCTTACTTATGGGAGAGGGGAATTTGTAATTTAAAGATTTGTGAAGAAAAATTACTGTTTTGTAAGATGGGCTCGTATTACTTTAACAAAACAAGCCTACCATAATTATGTTAACGCAGTGATATAGAACACTATCCGGCCTTATTAATTTCAAACAAACTTGGCTTAACCTGGTAGTTATTGAAACTTAACCAAATCTCGTCTTTCAGATCGCCGCTGTCATCAACGGCGTGGAGTTTCGAACCCGTCATCTGGACTTTAAGTTGGTCCGTCCCTCGACCACCAACACAAGCTTTTTAGCGATGGAAGATATACCATACCCAGAGGTGCCACCGGAAGTCACGAGCAAAGCCACCGTAGCGGTATGTATCAAAGTCCTGTACCACAGGGCGGGTATGTATCTAAGTCCTTTACCACATATTCGGTATGTATCAAAGTCCTGTACCACAGTGCGGGTATGTATCAAAGTCCTATACCACAGTGCCGGTATGTATCAAAGTCCTGTACCACAGTGCAGGTATGTATCAAAGTCCTGTACCACAGTGCGGGTATGTATCAAAGTCCTATACCACAGTGCCGGTATGTATCAAAGTCCTGTTCCATAGTGCCGCTATCTGGGTTAAAGTGGCGATAGCTACTAATGTCCAATAAGAGAGTGCTAGTACGTTTCCACCCTTAATCTACCACACCGACATATGTATCAGACATGTGTTTCTCACCCTGATCAACTTGTATCGCCTTCTATTTTCCCATTGACCAACATCTTCTGTCTGCTGTGACAGGAACAAATCCTGGAGATGAAAGAATGGTTCAAGGCGTTCGCCACACAAAACTCCACACTAAGAAACTACAAGAACTACTTTAAGCCCGTGATGTGCTACATGGAGGGCATGTGGACTAAAGGTCAGTTATATTTTGTTTTAGGTCAATTCTTATTTTTAAAGGTCCATTTATTTTTTGTATGTCAGTTCTATTTTTTTATCAGGCGGCTTTTAATCTTTTAAGGTCCATTTCATTTTTTATGGTTCAATTGTTTGTATAAAAGACCATTTCATTTGGCTGTCAGTCATTATTTCTTAAAAATCAGAACTTATTAAAGATCAGTTCTCATTTTAAAGGGCATTTTTTCTTCTTAATGATCAATTATAATCTTTCAAAAGTATAATTTTGTTTACTAATTGAGTTAAACTGTTAATTGGGTAAATCCGATCGCTTGCTAATCACAATACGCCTCGTTTGTCTTCGACCGCTATCCCAAACCAGGTTATAGTAAGAATTTAAACCCAAACCCAAATCCTGCTTTAATCTATACCGTGATTCTAGAACTGACAAAACCTTAATTTTAAATTTATAACAAAGTCGACATTAATAAAATCTTAGAAGATACTTTCTCAAATTTAAAAAAGTACAAAATAAATTTTAATAATAATAATAATAAAAAAAAAACGAATGCATAACTCCTAAAATGTATCACTCTGATAAGCCTCGGGGAATGCCTAGTGCAGGGGTCGGCAACCTTTTGAAGCGGAAGAGCCAAAAGTTACAATTTTCAAAATTTCCCTGGTTTTGAAGAGCCACTAACATTTTTTTATTTCAAAAATTTTATTTTTTGATTAAGATTATTAGTATTTGTTCAAGGAGCTGGAGAGCCGCATCTTGAAATCAAAAAAGCCGCATGCGGCTCGCGAGCAGCAGGTTGCCGACCCCTGGTCTAGTGTCTTAACTTAACAAAAATGTTGACTTTAACCGCAGATTTGACCACGGAAATAACCGAACCGTTCCAGAGTAACAGGCACCGCCTGGACGCCAGTAGCTGGGATGACCTCATGCAGAAAGTAGGTCAACGTTTATTTAACTTCTGCCTTTAAAAAATGATGTTTTGTTTGCAACACACTGTGTAAGCATATTCATGCAGAGGCATAGCGACGGGGAGGGGGGGGGGGGGTACATACGTTCTCGGGCGCCGACCCTAGGAGCGCCAAAATGGGTTGAAAAAAAATTAAAACCTCATTTTAGCTGCAGTTTTGATTTATAAAAAAAAATTATTGGGGGGGGGGGGGGCGCCAAATTCAAAGTTTGTCCGTGGGCGCCAGGAGGGCTCGCTACGCCTCTGTATTCATGGAATAAATGTAGTATAACGATGTTGTAATAATGTATTCATTAGTATGACGTGTTGAATGTTGATTTCAGGTGCGTTACATGGCTTACACCGGCATCAAGGACAACTTTGAGAACATAGCCTTCCACCCCCGTAAAATCATGTACATGGACTCGACCACAGGAGTCCCCGTCTACGGGCAGTGGAACTACCGGGTGCTCTGTTATCCGATTCCTTTTGATATCCCCACCAAATATCTCAAACAGGTGGGTGTTAAAATACATTCAATCTCCTCATAACATATTTCATGGGACTGAGTGGTCTAGCGGTAGAGAGCTGGACTGCTAACCCGTAAGTCTCGAGTTCGAATCCGGGTTCAAGTCAGTAGACCGTCCCTGAGTCCACCCAACTCAGATGGGTACCTAACTCACGTTAGGGAAAGTAAAGGCGGCTGGGCATAGTGCTGACCACACTATGTCTTCATATGCCGAGGTCACAGAAACAAGTGAACTCTACTTCACTTGCCCCATAGACCGTCAGGTTTGAAAGGGAAACTTTACTTTTTTATAACATATTTCAAGAATATCAGTTTTTGAATCCCTTCGATCTCATTACAAAAATAAATAATTAATTAAGCAGTTTCGTTTTCTAATCTCTTCAATTTACTCACGAAATTTTTCAAGAATATCAGTTTTTTTTAAATCCTTTTCATCTCCTTATAAAGTATTTGACGCAGTTCAGTCATACAATCCCTTCAATTTTGAATACCGCCATAAAATATCTCGCTCATGTTGGTCATCCCTTCAATCTTGCCAATAAGTCTCTCTCTTTGTCCTAGCTTATGTATAGTTAGAGAGATTTATTTTTTTTGATTGTATAATCACATAAAGCTTAATTTTAGGTTCGGTTTTCTTTTGCTATTATCTGTATACGAAAATGTAATATATTTTTATGGATCATAAACACTTTTTTTTAAACTGCGTCGAAATATTATGTTTTGTTTTGTTAATTAAATTATAATTAATTGAGTTTAATTTGACATTCTGAACTTTTGTTTGATAAAACTTAATGGTGGGTGTGTGTTTAATTTGGTATGATATAATGAATGTGGGGATACAGAGGGAGGACTGGGCTTGGAGCTACCCCCAGGATCTGGATGCTTCAGGCGTTCTCAAGACTCGTGGTGCCAGGTTCCAGCTCAATGATATGGAGACTGACGAGGAGTAAGTCGCTCTGTGAGCTTGTGGTTTAACCGTACACAATGGTTTGTTGATATTTTTAATATGAAAGTCAGAAAGAGGTTGGTTTATTTTCTCCCAGGGTTTTGGTAACGTCGGGGTTTAGATATGGTTTATGGTATAGTTTAGAGTTTCCTGTTTAATTAAAGCGTTTTTCAATTAAGTACATTTTCGTAACAAGTCAAATTTTTCTAGACAGTTACAACGCTATTCCCTTAAATAAGACATGGATAAAACTAAATGTTAATTACGGCAGCTAAATAAATTTATAACACCTGCACTTTTTCTGTTAAATATATTTTTAACACTTCTTTAAGTAAGATATTTTCCACATTAGCAATTTTGTAATTGTAATTATTATTTTTTTATTTTAGGTATTTCATTTTTTTACTACATTTTAGTCATAGCGCTTCTACATTTACGACATTTCCGTTATAGCGACTTCAACATCTTCAACACTTCAGCTATAAAGTTTATAAAATCTACGACATTTCAGTTATAGCGACTTCAACATCTTCAACACCTCAGCTATAATGTTTATAAAATCTACGACATTTCAGTTATAGCGACTTTAACATCTACAACACTTCAGCTATATTGTTTATAAAATCTACGACATTTCAGTTATAGCGACTTTAACATCTACAACACTTCAGCTATAATGTTTATAAAATCTACGACATTTCAGCTAAGCGACTTTAACATCTACGACACTTCAGCTATATTGTTTATAAAATCTACGACATTTCAGTTATAGCGACTTTAACATCTACGGCACTTCAGCTATAATGTTTATAAAATCTACTACATTTCAGTTATAGCGACTTTAACATCTACGACACTTCAGCTATAAAGTTTATAAAATCTACGACATTTCAGTTATAGCGACTTTAACATCTACAACACTTCAGCTATAAAGTTTATAAAATCTACGACATTTCAGTTATAGCGACTTTAACATCTACAACACTTCAGCTATATTGTTTATAAAATCTACGACATTTCAGTTATAGCGACTTTAACATCTACGACAAGATCATGCAGGTCATCCCTGGACTGGACAACGTACCTGCCGCGGACGTCAAGGAGAACTACGGCGCTCCCCTGTACACGGCTGATGGCACCAAGTCCCCACTCAGGTCTTCGTACTACCACAGGTGGTACAACTTTGCCAAGAATGGGGCCATGGGGACCTCGGTAAGTTAGGTGGGGGCCTCGGTAAGTTTAGTGGGGGGCCTCGGTAAGTTTATTGGGGACCTAGGTAAGTTTAGTGGAAACCTCGGTAAGTTTAGTGGGGACCTCGGTAAGTTTAGTGAGAACCTCGTTAAGTTAAGTGGAGACCTCGGTAAGTTAAGTAGGGACCTCGGTAAGTTTAGTGGGGTACCTTGGTAAGTTAAATGTGGACCTCGGTAAGGTAAATGGGGATCTCGGTAAGTTTAGTGGGGACCTCGGTAAGTTAAGTGGGGACCTCGGTAAGTTTAGTGGGGACCTCAGTTAGTTCCGTTGGGACCTCGGTAAGTTTAGTGGGAACCTCGGTATGTTAGTGCGGACCTCGGTAAGTTTAGTGGGGACCTCGGTATATTTAGTGGGGACCTTGGTAGGTTTAGTTGGACCCTCGGTAAGTTAAGTAGAGACATGGTAAAGTTTACTTGGGACTTCGGTAAGTTAAGTAAGGGGACCTGAGTATTTAAAGTTTGGATATCGGTAAGTTAAGCGAGGACTCCGGATATGTTAAATGTGAGGTAAGTAAGTAAAGTGATGGCTATGGTTCAACAAGCTGGACCCTGAATAAGTAAAGCCGTTGAAGTGAAGACTATTAATTGAAACATCGTGTAGTCTAGCGTTAAACTGCGTGCTTGTTAATGTGAAAATAGGGAACCAGGGCTCGAAATTATTCATCGTGTTTGTAGAACCACTGGGGGGGGGGGGGGGGGGGAGGAAGCAAAATCATGGCGGAAACGCACGTGCTCACGGCTGGTAACGTGAGAGAAATGCTTGATTCAGTCCCAGTCTAATGAGCTATTAAGCAAATCCTTGATCTGTAAAGACAATGGAAACTTCTTTCATTTGCTCCATAATTTTTCACCATGGTGTGTTCGAGTCCCACTGCTAATTCACCAAAGCTCGCTAAAAACGAACTAAAATGAAAACGTAGGCTTCTCAAATTTATAGCGGTTCATATTTGACATAACGCATAGTTTGTGTTTAAAGTGTACACATATAAAAGGCGTAGAGAGCAAAATAACTAATTTTTCGAGATCGGTTCAAAGACACGAGTCTGAAGAACGTCATCAAACCCACCCAGCTCTGATGGGTACCTGACTCAAGTCAAGAAAAGCAACAGCGGCAGAGCTCAGTACTGATGACACGATCATTTCACGCGCCGAGATCACATAGACATGTGAACTCTACTTCATCTGCATTAAGAGCGCATTGTTTGAAAATATACTGATATTAAAAAATCGAACTTTTTTTTCTTGCCCTAACAGCTTACCCACCGCGGTTACTCGGACCAATTTCTATTCGTCGCCGTCAACTCACGTGACAAGATCGTACCAATGACGATTGACGACTGTAAGAGTGGGGTCTGCACCAAGTACAGCACCCGTGTCTCCTATGCCATCCCCATGGAGATCGTTTACCTGACGCCCCTGCTCAAGTGGAACCCTTACAACATCGCCTACAACCAGGTCGGTGTTCGTGGTGTGAAGGGGTGGGGATGGGTGGGTGGGTGGGTGGATCCTGATGTATTGTCAGTTATTTATTCTATAATGCGACATAAACCACTATACGATATATCTACATTCTTTTATAAGTATGCCAGTTATTTACTAAATTATTAATCATCATTATATCCAACGAGCCGACCCGTGGCGTATCATACACGGCTATTTACTTGTTTTATTTTCTACTTTTCAGAAATTCATAATTTGTGAATTCGACAGTACCACTGCTGTCACTGAAAATATTTGCTTTAAAACACTATCAATAAGTCGTTATGGACAATACCCCCTTCTCCTTTCCCCAACCCCTAACTCCCCCCCCCGTAAAGGCAGCCTCCTCTTAGCTACCTCCCCTAAGTTTAAAATCGTTTCAAACTAAATTATCTGCCCCTAATAGCCGTCACTAAACCCGGCTCTACGATTGTAAACATTTAGCATGAACCACAGCTCACCAGGCTTCCTAGAGAGGAAGAGAGGGGACTGCAAGGCGCGCTTACAGCTTGTTTTCTAACGTCTCCAAGAAGAGAATTATATATATATATAGATAGATGGTGTGGTCGAATAACAGCACGTTCGACCGCTAACCCGAAAGTATCGAGTTCGGATCCCAAACAAAATTCTGTTCGACTTCCTTGAGTCCTCCAACTATGATGGGTACCGGTACCTGACTCACGTTAGGGAAAGTAAAACGGCTGGGCATAGTGCTGACCACACTATCCCTTCATAGTCACTGAAACAGGTGAACTCTAGCTCCACTTGCTCCATGATTCTAAAGGTTCCATCCGTTAAATAACCTACACTAGCATTATATAACCATTTCATTAAACGATCTAATATTACCAATAACCCTTACCAAATTTACCAATCCACTCCATAAAGAACCCAAACATTACCTATACAACTAACTGAAATTACCAATCCAATCCACACAGAGTGTAGACATTACCTATACAACTAACAGAAATTACCAATCCACTCCATAAAGAATCCAAACATTACATATACAACTAACCGAAATTACCAATCCACTCCATAAAGAATCCAAACTTTACCTATACAACTAACATAAATTACCAATCCACTCCATAAAGAACCCAAACATTACCTATACAACTAACAGAAATTACCAATCCACTCCATAAAGAACCCAAACATTACCTATACAACTAACATAAATTACCAATCCACTCCATAAAGAACCCAAACATTACCTATACAACTAACCGAAATTACCAATCCACTCCATAAAGAACCCAAACATTACCTATAAACTAACAGAAATTACCAATCCACTCCATAAAGAATCCAAACATTACCTATACAACTAACAGAAATTACCAATCCACTCCATAAAGAACCCAAACATTACCTATAAACTAACAGAAATTACCAATCCACTCCATAAAGAACCCAAACATTACCTATACAACTAAACGAAATTACCAATCCACTCCATAAAGAACCCAAACATTACCTATACAACTAACCGAAATTACCAATCCACTCCATAAAGAACCCAAACATTACCTATACAACTAACCGAAATTACCAATCCACTCCATAAAGAACCCAAACATTACCTATAAACTAACAGAAATTACCAATCCACTCCATAAAGAACCCAAACGTTACGTATACAACTAACAGAAATTACCAATCCACCCCATAAAGAACCCAAACATTACCTATACAACTAACCAAAATTACCAATCCACTCCACATAGAATCCAGACATCACCTACGACCCCAACCAAGACGGTACCACCATCACCACCGCCTACAACGGCGCCAACTATGAGACCTACTACAGGACCCCAGTGACGTTTTTCAACGGTCCAGCCGTGCAGGCTGACGTAGCAGACACCATCGATCCAGTGGTCAAGATGAAGACAATTGACGTCAGTATTTATAGTTTATTATCATAAGTTATCTTAGATACTCAATTATTTTAAATTAATAATAGTAAAGTGTTAAAACCTTAAGATGAAAACTATTGACGTTAATATTTGTAGTTTATTATCATAAGCTATCTTAAATACTTAATTATTTTAATTTGATAATAGTAAAGTGTTAAAACCTTAAGATGAAAATTATTGACGTCAGTATTTATAGTTTATTATCATAAGCTATCTTAAATACTTAATTATTTTAAATTGATAATAGTAAAGTGTTAAAACCTTAAGATGAAAACTATTGACGTTAATAATTTTAGTTTATTATCATAAGCTATCTTAAATACTTAATTATTTTAATTTGATAATAGTAAAGTGTTAAAACCTTAAGATGAAAACTATTGATTTTAGTAGTTAGAATTTACGATAATAAGAAAGCTAAAATATGAATATGCTCAATGATTTGTAATTTGATAATAGTAAAGTATTTGAAGAAGCCCATTGAAATTTACAAAGTGCACTTCTTGAAAAAAAAAGTTACTCTTATTCGCTTGTTAATTAAGTGGCAATTAAAGTAGTATAATTGTTTTTGCTATAATTGGTATACAATAAAATAAATTAGATAACAATAAAATATTTTTTAAAACTCTAAGAATAGATAACTAAACATTTTTTAATAGTCGATATCCTCAAAGTCAACCAGAAGTGACTTAGAGTTTTTCCAAATAGACTCCTCATTTAAATTAAAAATTTTAAAAAGTTTTGAAATACGCCTTGTAAGATAGAATTTGTTAATAAAAGAATGTTTTACAAAAACGTAAGATAAAAGCACTATGTGTAGTGTTTTAAAAAATTATTCAATTTAATATAAAGTTAAGTGGTTGAAAGGTGTATATTTTTCGTGCATGATGGCGTTGAAGCACAACGCGTGTCGAAGCTAAGCTTACATCTCTACGAAGGAAAATAAAATTCTTTACTTTTGATTAATTTTATGTCTATATACTTCTTCTATGTAGGCTATAACAAAGTCGAAGATTTAGAGTTCATGGGCTTATCGTTCAATTTTTTTTTTTTGGCTTACTAAACAAACACAAAATTCGACATGTTAACGAGTCGGCTTACCTACATTTTTAGACATATATAAAGACTAAACACTTTGGCGTTAGACTGTTCTCATGCATTCTTAATTATAATTTTAGGGTAAAGTTGTTGACGTTACCGCCACTGGAACCAGATGCATCCTACCTAAAATAGACGGGGTGGGGGAGGTGAGGCTGAGGTACCCCATCCACCCCATCCACGGGGAGGGCAGTGCCGTATGGAAGGAGGTCAACGCCATCCGGGACTATTTGAAAACGTAAACAGCAACGTGGAAAACCACAAAGAAGAAAAATAACTACAGATTTTCAGACTTTTTTCTTCAAGATTCTCTAAATAAAATATCGAATATGTGTGAAGTCATAATTGCTTTCCTTTTTTTTTTTAGATTTATATTCCTCACTGTGACCCTGGGGTTCGATCGAACCCAGAATAGGAACCACTGTACTATAGGAAGCTGTTTGTAAAATGCTGTTGTGTGTCACACATTGTGCATGCGCAAGAATAATCGAATACACTGTGTTGAATATTTGATGCTTAAAAGAAAACACAAACGCAAACGCAGATTTAAACGAAAACGCGAACACAAACACAACGCACAAGTAAACACAAAAGCAATCATTAATAAAAAAAAAAAAACAATAGAAAACACAAACGCAAACAAACGCAAAGTCAAAAACGCATACTCAATCTCAAACGCAAACACTTTTTATCAAATTATGCTTTACGAAGGTCGGCGCTATCCAATATTCTCTAGTTTAACCATCCCTTTAAATAAATGGAATATTTATTTCCTCTTGTTGACGATCAACTTGCGCCTGTGTAGGTGACATTGACGCGTACAGTGTTTCTTCCAGACTTTTTTCTCCGGGGGGGGGGGGCACTTGAAATTTTCGGGGGGCGGTAGACTTTTTTCGGGGGGGGGGGCGGACACTGTTAAAAGTATATATTTTCTATATAAATTTCATTTCGTTCGGGGACTTTCTTCGGGGGGGGGGGGGGAGGCGGAGCCTGGAAAAAACTCTGGACACGTACGTGTGTCGTGACGTCAAGGGTTCCACGATACAGAAATCTTACGATAACGATAAGTGTTATCATTGCATAAAACACACAAAAATTGATTACAGTGTCTTTCTTTTAGCAACTTCACCAGGGCACAAATGAAGTATTGGACAAATAACATCTGTGCATTAGAAATGTTTGTGGTTTATTTCTTCAACTGGACATAGTACAAAAACCACCAAACCATGCCATTCATTAGAAACCAAACGTTTTCACAATGATCAACTGACTGAAACAGTTGGGTCTCATCAGTTGTTCCAACTGTACGTTGAAACTGCTAATTCATATCGGTTTGTTCATTCACTATCGCTAATGAATTAACATATTGCTCTATTGAAACAGCTAGCTCTAATCATATCGTCCATGTGTACTTTGAAACGACAAATTCATGTAAATCTGGTGATTTAGCTATCACACATGAATGAACACAAGGCTCAATTGCTGTAGATGCTGTAAACAACTTTGATTAATCAACTGGACCCAGTAACCACAGAGACAACAGCAATTAAACAGATTTTTTTTTTTTTTTTTTTTTTTTTTTTTTTTTTGCCTCAGACATGTAATTTACAGCGTTAGTTGTGTGTTCGCTTTAGTATTACAGTTTTCATCATCGGCTTGTGAGGACTGATACAGATTTACAATAGTAATATTTCTTTCTTACTTGTAGCCTACTTTCATTCATTTAAGATGGTTTACTTATACATAGATCTAATATAAAACGTCTAAATATTAAAAAAAAAATTTAAAAATATATAAAAAACAACCTGAAAATGCAAATGTGTAATTAAATGATGATTCAAGGGATTTTTTTTTTCTCGGCGTGGTGGGTGAGGGGGGGGGGGGGGCGGGGTGTAATTTGGGTTTTTAAGTAGTGGTGAAATAAATTTGTGATTACAGAGAATTAAAGTGATACACTTATGGTTTTAGATTTAAGCTAAAATTCTAAATTGAAAAAAGAAACAAATCAATAAACAATTATTTATTAAAGGAACATTAACTAAAAATCCAAATTATACAATCTATCGTTGTAATTTGTATTTTATAACGATTTACTATATATAAAGGTATTTAAAAATCAATTAAGAAAAAAGTTTTACAGTTTTGTCCCTTTATCGACTTTGTACTGTTAAGGGAAGTAATTAAAATAATTTAATATTTAATGTGAACTATTTCCAACCAAATATTTTTCTATATTGCAAAATATTAAACGGATAGGCCTACATAATTATACTGATTTTTCAGAAATATACTTTTATGAACATACATGCGCTTATATATGCGTGTTTTTATAATTCCTCAAGAACTACTTCTCCCCCCCCCCCCCCCATCATCCTGTTTGGCAAGTGTTGTTGTGTCATATGGTGTTATGCTTAGCTTTCCATTTCATAGTGGAACAAGGTATAACACAATTTAAAACACAGTTCAAATGTAATAATCCAATATAATTTTCAAATACAACAGAGAAACAGTGAACATTGACGAAAACACTGACTACCTGCTACCCTAAGTTGACGACACCACACACTGCTTACACACTAGAGTTCACACACTTGTCAGGGGAGGCGACTCTCACACCCAATCTCTCCGTGCCTACACGCTTTCGCTATGAACATCTAGGCCACGTCACACCTCCCCCCTAAAAAAAGAGGTTTCTTATTTTTCCTTAAATTAAACAGCATTTCTAAGGTCTATCCTGCACAACTACTTAACATGTACAGTAAAAATTTTAATACAATAATTATCTGACCTTTTACATGCTTTAAATCTCCCTATAAATAAATGATGGCGGGTAAAAAAATTATATCTCTACAATAAAATGCTGGACGTAAGCATGAATAAACTACTTATAGCTTTATACGTCTAGTCTATAAGTCAACAAGGTTTTTAAAAAACATTTGTCATCAATAAAGCATTTGAATTGAATTACAATACATCAGAACAATGTTACTTCCCTTTCGTTTTATGAAGTGAGATATGTTGAAATAAATCTAGTCAATGATGACAATGAAAACTAGAAGCTACTCATATAATACAAGTTCGTACACCACTCTAATTTTGGTACAGTATTCTGGCTCTGGATGTCGATCTGGATCTCGCTCTGGCTTTGGCTCTGGCTCTCGCTCTGGCTCTGGTTTTGGCTCTGGCTGTGGCTCTGGCTCTGGTTTCGGCTCTGGTTTTGGCTCCGGCTCTGGCTTTGGCTCTGGCTCTGGTTTCGGCTCTGGCTCTGTTTTGGCTCTGGCTCTGGTTTTGGCTCTGGCTCTGGTTTTGGCTCTGGCTCTGGCTCTGGTTTTGGCACGGGCTCTGGCACGGGCTCTGGCACGGGCTCTGGCACGGGCTCTGGCTCTGACTTTGGCTCTGGCACTGGCTCTGGCACTGGCTCTGGCACTGGCTCTGGCACTGACGTTGGCTCTGGCTCTTCTGCTCAGCTCTGGCTCTGGAGTAAAAACATTTTTGTTTCGATCCTGCTATCTTGACATCACAGTCTTTAACTATAATTAAAGTCTCATTAGTATCTTTAAAAAGACTATGAACTTGATACTGGATTAAAGTTACCTTCTGCTCAGCTGCCCTTGACCTAGTTCTCCACTCTGTTGACTTGTTGCCTAGATTGCGTCTCTGGTTGATTAGGTCTTCTGTAAGTGGGACAGTAGCTAGAGCTTTCATGTTGGTGGCGACGCAATGATTTGCTTCTGATGTGATCAAGGACTGAGATGCTAATATTGTAGCTCTAAAATTTGATAACTTACTTGCTATGCTAATGTAGTCCACTTTGTAGCTAGCAAGTTCTCTCAACTTCTCTCCTAGCTTTATCACTGTATTTTTAATGTCATTATTTATGGCCATGATGTCTGCAGCACTGTTCACAAGTTTTGTGGCTGTTGATACTAAGTCTTTTCACGTCGGCGATGACTGCTGCCGTTAATACTAGATGTTTTCTAGTCGGCTGTAACGATGCCGTTGATACGAGATAGTTTCTAGTCGGCTGTAACGCTGCCGTTAATACTAGATAGTTTCTAGTCGGCTGTAACGATGCCGTTAATACTAGAAATTTTCCCGTCGGTTGTGACACTGCCGTTGATACTAGAAATTTTCCAGTCGGTTGTGACGCTGCCGTTGATACTAGACACTTCCCAGTCGGCTGTAACGATGCCGTTAATACTAGATGTTTTCTAGTCGGCTGTAACGATGCCGTTAATACTAGCAAGTTTCTAGTCGGTTGTGACGCTGCTGTTGATACTAGACATTTTCAAGTCGGTTGTGACGCTGCTGTTGACATTCGATATTTTCATGTCGGCTCTAACGCTGCTGTTGATACTGGATATTTTCCTTTTTGTCTAGGGGTAAAACTTCTCAAAAATCTTGTTGTGTTCAAATCCCGGACGAGCCCCCACTTGTTATGCTTAGCTTTCCATTTCATAGTGGAACAAGGTATAACACAATTTAAAACACAGTTCAAATGTAATAATCCAATATAATTTTCAAATACAACAGAGAAACAGTGAACATTGACGAAAACACTGACTACATGCTACCCTAAGTTGACGACACCACACACTGCTTACACACTAGAGTTCACACACTTGTCAGGGGAGGCGACTCTCACACCCAATCTCTCCGTGCCTACACGCTTTCGCTATGAACATCTAGGCCACGTCACATATGGTATTGAGTACCTCATCTACCTCGTACTCGGGGAGGGAAGTACCGTTTGAAAAAAAAAGCTACCCATTCGACACAGTAGGTTAAAACATGGACAGCTTCCTTAACAACACAACTAAGGTAGACAACCAGAAAACTGATGTCGTTTTTTTTTTCAGATTTCTTTAAATAAAAAAATCAAATAAATAGTTTTTTTTATATATATATATTTATATATATATATATATATTTAAAAGCAAATATGTACATTTCACTCATCAGTTTTCATTTTTTTTTCTGTTTTTTAATCTAACCATACATACAAATATATAAATATATGTAACTCTTAGCTGTTTGAAATTTAGAAAAAAATGGACGAAAATTAATGTCATGCCATCTTGAAAATGAAGTGCTGACGAAGACATCACACCGCATCCTCTATGCTGTTTTTTTCCGCCGCCTCCACCCCGTTCTTGTTCTCCTCTTGGATCACCCTCTCCCTGTAGAGAACTTCCTCCGCGCCTCTGTCCAACAGGAGGAAGAGACCTGCGGCAAATTCACTGACCGCACCGGCCCAGCCCACGATGTAGGCCCAGCCAAAACTGTCGGATCGAGAGAAAAACACCATTAACAGATGACGTCGTTCTGATACCGCGTTTACACTTGCGACATGTATACTATACATGTCTAGAAAAAAAAAAACTTCTCAATAAGTGAGTAGGCTCCCCTATTATCTTAGGCCCTATAGTGAAGTTTTTTTTTTTTTTTTAGACATGTATTGTATATATGTCGCAAGTGTACACGCGGTATAAGAATGGACAGATATTAAGTTATACGAATGTATTCAAGTACTCTCACAATTTTAGACACCAATCCCGCAGTTGTTGTTTGTTTTGGTTTTTATGCTGCTTTGTTATTTGTTGTTTTTTTTCTCTGCGTTTTAGTTTTTTTTTGTTTTTTTTTGTTTTTTTTTGTCATCCTTATCTTTAAAAGATCCATAAAATGGATTTACTGTTTTATTTTCAAGAGGTAAAATTATCTTTTTAAATTCTGAATTGTGTAGTATTAATTTGACGTTTAAAAAAATTTCTTTCATAAAGTTTAATTGTATATAGGTGCAGTGGTTAAAAAAAAATGCTACTCCATATCAAGCCATAAAATAACTGTTAATTAATGAAATAGACAATTACTATACAAATCCTAAATCCAACAAGTATCATTTAACCTTAACATAGCTACTATGTAAAACAAAAAGTGAAAAACTTGTCCAAAATTATATTCGGGTGTCTAATAGACTGGTGATAAGGAATATTGGATATGTGGTCTATTTATTGAGGGGTTTTATAGTCCGTGTGAGATCCTCGTTCAACCCGATTAGAAATGTTACTAGTTTGAATATTTTAAGGTAATATTTTAAGATTACAAAGAGTAGTGAATAATGAATTTTTCACATTATCATATAAAATGCTACCACGAAGGCCTATTTAAGAAGCTTGCTATGAGACGACGTGGCCTAACGTTAGAGCGTTAGGTTGTTAACCCGAAAGTCTCGAGTTCGAATCCCGGGCTCAAATAACTAGATTGTCCCTGATTGGGACTCACGTATGAGATTCACGTAAGGTAGAGTAAATCGGTTGGGTATAGTGCTGACCACACTATCCCTTCATATGCCGAAGTAGAAGTAACAGCTGAACTCTACTTCACTTGCCCCATGGATCTTCAGGTTCGTAAAAGAAACCTTACTAAAGAAGCTAGCAACTCACCGGGAACAATTTTAACCATGAGTCATTATATATATATATATATATATATATATATATATATATATATATATATATATATATATATATATATATATATATATATATCAATTTAGTAATTTTTTAAATTTTAAATCTATTTTTGCTGAGATAGGTGGTGTTTTTTTTAAACACGTCAACTCAATAGTATTGTCTTATAGTAAAAAAATATTTTTAAATTGATAATAATAGTGTACTAGAATTAATCTTTAAGACTTTAAGTTAATCTTATAGCGTGTGTGAATTGTCTGGTTTCCTGATTTATGATTAAATTTAAAATATGAACGAAACGTCTAAATTCTATCAGTTTTGATTTAGTGCTATAACTTTTTTTTTTTAATGGCTATGACAATTTTATTAATGACTCAATATTCCTTACTACACGCCTGTATCACACGACACGACAGTCAAATATTCACATACAAATTAAATTTTGCTAATTTACTATTTTCAAATTTAAAAAAAATATTTTTTAATACAAAGCGCAAAGATGTTCAACAATTTTTTTTTTCATTTCAAACTAATGATTATTAAAAACAAGACGTATAATGCTGGGGTGCTTTCAAGCTAGGAGAACGATCGGTTTGTAGGTGTTTATGTAATTTTAAAAAAAACATTGTGACCAAATGAAAGGATATTTTTGAAATAAATTTCGGCAATATTGTTCTAAATTATGGTAGAAATCGATTGGTAAATGTTTCAAGTCGCCAAGTGGTCTGGTTGCCGAGATATGGGCCAAAAACTGCATTTTTTCGAGGGTTTTGGCTTTTCCGGGAAATCCAGGAAGGAATTCCGGGAATTCTTTTGGCCCACAATCATCCTCGGAACTTGCTTAACATATTTGCTTTTGGAACTAGTCCTCGATATTGCTTTGTTGAGGAGGAGATACGACTTAAAGCTGCGGACACACATCGGACACATCCATCCTTGACGAGTTAATAATCGCAATTGTCCGTATGGAAATTGCACTAAAAAACTCTAAATTTGGTCTTGAGGTTGTTTCAATGTTAATTATGTACCAACTGTGAACAACCAACATATAGTCAACAACAAACTCATGTTATACAAATTATAAAATAATCTGGATAACTGGCTAGCAGTGGCCCTCTCCAACGAACTTGTACTAAAGCTGCCTGTAATTTAGTGCTATAACTTTTTTTTTTATTAGTGCTATATTTTTTTTTAATTTTTTTTTTTTGACATATGTAAATTTTAAAATCAATATTGACACAGCTATTTTAAATATTAGTGCTATTTTTTTTTTTTTTTTTTTTTTTTTTTTTAAATATTAGTGCTATAACAAACTTTAATGGACAGCGGAACCCTATCGATATCAGAGTTAATTAAATGTGGTTTCATATTTATATAAATTAGGCAAACCATTTAGCTAACGGTTTTCACTTAAATAACAGTAAAATAAACCATTCTAAATATAATTTTAAACTCAATTCAAGAAAACTAACACTGTGAAATCTTATATGCAAATATATTTTAACATAAATATCAATCAAATTGTTTACTTCTGAATTTTGATTTATTTCTAATAAAATTTTGGAAAAAACTACTTGTTATTTCCCTTAACTGTTTTAAATTAATTTGATGGGAAGCTGCTCACCAATATATTTAATAGTTATTTACAATTATTCGTTTTTAACTATGTTTCGAAACTGTTTAAACAATGCTGTAATTTACTATGATATTGACTTATGTATATTAACTATATTTATTCATTATATATATATATATATATATATATATATATATATATATATATATATATATATATATATATATATATATATATAATTTTTATTTATTTATTTATTTATTCTTTTTTTATTTATTTATACACATACATATATTTTTTAACATATATTTAGGACTTTGTAAAGCAATATAAATATTTGAGATTAAGATAATTTCTTCTCTAAATAAAAATTATTATACATTTTTTTTTTTAATAAATTCATAGTTCCAATTCTCACTGTCTGAAAAGAAATACAAAGAATAATGTAGAGCTCCCAGTATCTTGGTTTCCTTACCTCCAGTGTATTTCATCTCTGTTGGTGATTTCATCCAAAAATTTAATGGGAAAAATTACTAGTGATGTCAGCTCAAATGCCACTGAAAACATAACACAAATGTAAAAGGGTTGAATAATGAATATCGATGTCAAAATCAGCTCACTACACTGAGAGTAGAAAAAAAACAATGATGTATTTTTTTTTGTTGAGTCATGTAAATCTTGTCATTATAATTGAGAAATGTCTATTAAAACATTTTGTGGAAAGAATATCATACTATCCTTCAAAAACTAATTTATGTGTACAAGCTTTATTAGCTTTGAAAAGTATATGCTATTCATGCATAATTCGTATAGTTATATTTTTAAAAGTAGATGTTATTCGTGCATAATTAGTATAGTTCTAGTTTTTTTCAAACAAGAACCATACAACTTATGAACGAATTACATATTATTAATATGTAATTCGTTCATAATTTGTATGGTTCTTGTTTGAAAAATATTTTATATTATTCGTGTATAATTTGTATAGTTCTTGTTTGAAAAGTATGCAATATTCGTGCATATTTTTATAGTTCTAGTTTTCAAAGTATACGTTATCCATGCATAATTTGTATAGTTCTAAGGGGGGGGGGGGGGTTGGGGGCGGGGGGAGGGATAAAAAATTTCCGGGGACGGACACTGGTAAACGTATATCGGGCCACCCCACCTCCCGTAGAGAGGCCTGGAAGAAACTCTGTGCCTAATTTGTATAGTTCTAGTTCTAACGTGTGAAATTTAGTACATTAGTGAATCAGTACGCCTACATCTTCAGTTCAAACATAAAAAAGTTCTATATTCATCCCTTGCTCAACACATTATTAGTCGTGTAGGCTACACAGCGTAGTACGCGGAAGTAAAAAGAACGACAACTGACCTGCAATGAAGAAAATCACCAAACCAGTAAAGTATAGTTTGTATTTGATGGTGAAGTTGGAGGTTCTCAAACCGATGGAGGTGACCACAATGGCGCCGATGCAGACGATCAGAGAGATGAGGCACAACGCTTGACAGACTGAGATCCACTCTGGGATAATATACAGGAGAGTAGAAGAATATACACTTGAGTAAACAGTCGTGTTAGATTATTACATTGTCATCTGCAAAGGTTTTTTTTAAATGTTTTTTATTAAATAGATGAAGTCAAACAACTTTCCAGCTAGTATTTAAGAACAATGTATATGTTACGGTCAAAGCCCGAAGTCGGCCAATGCTAGGATTGGCCGGCCAATCCGCGCATTGGCCAATATCGCCTCCCATAGGTCGGCCAAAGTCCGAAACTTTGCTTCATTTCGGCCTTTGGCCGGCCAATCCGCAGACTGGCCATTGTGGACCGGCCAAAGTCTGAAATAGCTCTTGATTTCGGCCTTTGGCCGGCCAGTCCCGGCCAGTCCGCGGACTGGCCATGGTGGACCGGCCAAAGTCTTAATTAGAAGATCATGAGCAGATTTTGTTTTTTTTTATGCCGGTAGGATCATGCAATTAAGTCTTTATTGATTATTAATTAAAGTAAATGACATAAACATTCAAATTTTTTATTGTACTATAGTCTCAATCAATCAATATTATCATTTTTTACAACAAGTTGAACTTTTATGGCATTTAGAATTACATAGCAGCTTGTTATTTTTACACTTGCAGCGATTTGTTGTACACTTGGTTGTGCAATTGCAGCGAGTGTAGCCTTGGCCCCCAGTCAATGATTGTGAAGATGCGATGAAGATGCGATGGTTCGTAGTGATTTTTCCTCAGTGCCAACTGACGACAATAAGAGCAGTTTTTCGTGAAGAATTGAAAATTCACTTCTAGCATACAGTTGTTTTAGAACACCATGTTCGGTTCCTAATTTGTAGAAACCGCCCTCGACGCTCATGACAACTGCAATCACGATTCGGGGATCACCGCGACCTCTGTCAACATCTGGAACACGGATGCGTACATTGTCACCCACTTCACCATCTTTAAATTTTGTATTTGATGTTTTAAGCATCTTAGCACCTTGATTTTGCAAGCCAGTATGAGCTGCTGACCTGTGTTCCATGATGTCTTGTTTGTTGTGACACAATCTGCAGGTAATGTTCCCTCCGTACCCTTCGTCTGCTTCATTGGGTACTCCACAAATAGCATGGACATCTTTGCCACAGGATCCACAAGAATGAGCTGCACTACAATGTTTTTCACAAACTATACAGAATCTGTTGGCCACATTATTATCACGCAACTGGTCTGGACGTTCCGCCACGGCAGTAGATGTGTAAGCTGAGGATGTAGTTGCATTTATGGCAACCTCCATTTCTTGTTCAATGTTCTCAAGATCTTCCTCAGTAGCTATTTTATTGAGAGCCTCTCTTGGTAGATTTGAAGTGCTAAGTCCCACTTTTGCTTTGCATCCAAACAAGGCTTCGTATGGTGATTGTTGGATTCCTTGATGAAAAGAACGATTTTTCATAAATTGAATGAATTTGAGACTCTCAGCCCAATGAGCTGATTCATTTGTTTGCATCCATGTCATCATCATATTTTGAACATCTAGGAACGCGGAAAAGTCTTTTGAACGTTCCGTCTTGTTGCACGTGGTCGGTGACGCCGACTGTCTTTTGTTCTTTGATGATTGTCTCACCTCGTCATCATGGAGGAGGCTGTCACATACAGTTGTAGCCCATATATTGAAACTAACATGGATTTACATTTTTTTTCTTTTGACAGCCATTTGCTATGTCTGTCTCATGGTCTGGCGGCCCTTTTGATCCATGTCGCCTTGCATATATAATGCTATACAAACAAGAGCTAAACAATACGTTACTCACAATGAAACCGCACCCAGAATAATTAAAATGCGATCACAACTTAGTCTAGATACAACATTGGCCAGGACATCCCGGCCAATGCGCGCATTGGCCGGCCAATGTACAAAATACGCTGTCAAGTTTAAGTACTTCGGACTTTGGCCAGTACGTCCCGGCCAGTGCGCGCATTGGCCGGCCAATGTACGAAATACGATCTTAGTTCTAAGTTCTTCGGGCTTTGGCCAAGAGAGCCGGCCAATCCGCGCATTGGCCGGCCAATCCGGGGTTTGGCCGCACTTCGGGCTTTGACCGTAACATATATATTATAGTATTTTTAAACTTTAAAAATATTTCAGGTTGATTTTTTTTTAATTTAAAAAATATTTCAGGTTGATTTGTTTATGTTTTAATCATGTAAATATAGGCTAAAATAAAGTACAGTGCTTGTTAAGGTGTTTATTTTTGAGGATCTTTTAATGGAAATCGTCATGATGAGTTTTGCAACAAACCACTATGTTTGTTTCTACAGCACACACAAAATCACACATAAACGTATATATATATATATATATATATATATATATATATATATATATATATATATATATATACATATGTAAATATGGTGGGCTGCAAAATGTAGGTCATCAAGGGACAGAGTCGAGATGGGTAGATAAAAAAGAAAGATGAGAAAAATGTATTTCATGCCGATAGGGCATCAAGGGTCAAGATGGATGTCCGGTTGTTCTTTTTGATGGGAAGCTTCATAAAAAGACACAACAAAATATGCTAATCTACATTCGACAGCTGATCGCTTGTGACAGGAACATTCGTACATTTTATGCTGCCATGCGAGGGTCGCTGGCTAACACGCTCTCAAACACTACCTAAAATGTAATGTGTAGGTACGTTTTAGGTAACTTGTCATAGACCAACAAACATTTAACGCTGATCAACATAACACGGACGCTAGTCGATATAGGACATACAACAAACGCTAGTCAACATACAACAAATGCTAGCCAACATACAACAAACGCTAGTCGACATACAACAAACGCTAATCAACCTACAACAAACGCTAATCAACCTACAACAAACGCTAGCCAACACACTACAAATGCTTTTTGACATACAACAAACGTTAGCAAACATACAACAAACGCTAGTCAACATACAACAAACGCAAGCCAACATACAACAAACGCTAGTCAACCTACAACAAACGCTAATCACATACACTAACGCTAACCAGCACACATTAAACCTGACAGACTCACCATGCCCTGTAAAAAAGAAATATTGTCATTGTTGTTAACTTACAACATAGAAACAAAAGCTCAAAATTCCTTATTAATTCCCTATCCACACACCTTAAAATGAGATCAAACAAGCAATCATACATTCCAAACACTTTATCCACTTCAGAACACATTCTTTAAAATCTTCATCTTCCACCACGTTCGCTCTTCTAATCACAACAAATTTTAATTTTCCTAATACTAAGTCGTAAATGTAAGTAAACGAAAGCCCTTTGTTAATAAAAGAGTATTGTGGTTTACAACCACACAAAAATCAACTCCCTTTCCCACCCCACATAAACACTGTTCGTAAACAGTGACGTCATTAGATCGGGTGTCACCCGGTGAGGCAGCTTATGGTGTCAACCCCCCCCCCCCCCTCCGCTCCCCATGTTGCCAAATCGCGTGAATTTGTGAACACATTATTTTAATTCCAAAGGAGCAAAGCAACATTTCATGGTTTTCTCGATGGTTAACATGGTGCGCCTCCCAAAGACCATACAACGTATGTCTTGCCTTCCATACCCCACACAGCTTCACTTCCTTCCAACCACCTCCCTCTATATAACACCAATATAACACCAAGTAGGATCTGCATCCTCACCCCCCACCCCCCACGCCCATTTCCGCCACACATCATCACTTCACCAATTCCTCCCAATCACCCCTCCTACCCCACCCCTCACCCCCGCCTATATACAACCAACCTACCGAGTGTAAGTCCCATATCACTATACAACCAATCCAGAGGCGTAGAGACCCTTCCCGGGGACAAACTTTCAAATTGGCGCACCCTCGGGAACAACCTTTCGATTTTCAATTTGCACGCCCACACCCCTCAAACTTGCAATTTGCACCCCGACCCCCCACCCCTCTCAAACTTTCAATGTTTCAATTTGCACCCCCCCCCCCCATATATTTTGTTATATATTTTTAATGCAAAACTGCAGCTAAAATGAGATTTTAATTTGTTTTTCCAACCCATTTTGGCGCCCCCTAAGGTCGGCGCCCGGGGACACATGTACCCCCCACCCTCGCTACGACTCTGCCTACCACGCGGAAGTCCCATACCACTATACAACCAACCTACCACGCGGAAGTCCCATTTCACAGTTCAAGGAGTTTGGGTTGGTCCTGTTGTACGAGCATCTCTCCCACAATCCTTCGCGCGTGTTGTCCGCCTGTAGCCAGGCTGTCGCTGCCACGGACAGCATCAACAGCAGGACAGCAATGACGCCACACAGCAGACCAATCACCTGCCGGGTAATTGGGGTTAACATTTGATTAGAGGTTAGAATTAGCTGAAGTTTTATGACTTTTTATGACGCCATACATCAGATTAATGATCTGCCGGGTAATTAGGGTTGGAATTTAATTATTGGTTATAATTAGACGTAGTTTGTTTTATGATTTTTATGACGTCACACAGTAGACCAATCACCTGTACGGTAATTAGGGTAAACATTTAATTATTGGTTATAATTAGACGTAGTTTGTTTTATGATTTTTTATAACGTCACACAGTAGACCAATCACCTTCAGGGTAATTAGGGTTATGATGTAATTATAGTTTATAATTAGATGTAGTTTATGACTTGTTATGTCGTCACATAGCTGACCAATCACCTGCCGGGTAATTAGGGTTAAAATTTAATTAGAAGTTATAATTAGCTGTAGTTTGTTTTATGATTTTTTTTTATGACGTCACACAGTAGACCAATCTCATCTTCATGGTAATTAGGGTTAAAATTTAATTAAATGTTATTATTAGATATAGTTTTATGACTTGTTATAACAGCAGACCAATCATCTGCCGGTTAATTAGGATTGGAAATTAATTAGATGATATAATTAGATGTAGTTTGTTTTCTGATTTTTTATGACGTCACACAGTAAATCCCCTGTAATTTGGGTTAAAATTTAATTACAGGCTATAAATAGCTGTAGATTTATTACTTGTTATGACGTCACTCAGCAGACCAATCACATGCCGGGAATTGGGGTTAACATTTAATTACAGGTTATAATTAGATGTAGTCTTAGGATTAGGATTAGAATTATCGCTATGACTCAGCACAACAGATTGACAAATCACCCGTTACAGGTGGAGATGATTGGGGTTACATTTTAATTAGAGATTATAGTTAATTAGCTTTACTGTAATGACGCTATAAGGCTCACCAATTAACCGGACAATGATGACGACACACAGCAGAGCAATAATGTGGTAATTAGTGTTAAAGTTTAATTAGAGGTTATAGTTAAACGGCTGTGCCGAAATTATGTTACATCAAAGACCAATCACTGTTGGGTAATTAGGTTTATATTTCAATTAACGGTCATAGTTAATTAGCTAAACAGCAATGCCACATAACCCGGAAGGTAATTTGGATTAAAATTTAGTTAGAGGTTATAGTTGATTAGCAGAACCATTTCGACACAACGTAGCAGTATAGGAATTTAGGGATTAGTTTCCGCAATTGCGCAACTTAGAAGAATAAAAATAACCTGTGGGAATTAATGTTACATTTTAATTAAACTTGGTATTGGCATTACTACTCTTAATTAGAATTAAAATTTAATTACAGGTTGTAAATTATGAGCTTTACGACACCTCACTGCAAATTAATATCCTGAGGGTTATTTTGGTTGGACTATTTCCTTAGAACCTTTGATACATTTTGTTAAATCTCTAAATTTCGTTGCATTAATTTTTTCAACCGTGGCAGGGAAAGGTTTCAAACCTAATATGTGGCAGGTGCCATCACTCTTGATTCATGTATAGTTGTTTTTATTGGGGATTGCATCCCCTTTTTTTTCATTTTTCCCTTTTGCTAGCTGGTGCGACAGCATGGTTGGATGATAGAACGCGTGACTTTAAACTCGAAAGTCTAGAGTTCGGATCTCAGGCTCGAGACCGTTCCCGTGTTGACATGTTCCCATGGTTACCTGACTCATGTTAGGGAAAGTAAAGGGCGGCAGGGTATAGTTCAAATATTCTTTCAAATACTGAAGCCACGGTAACAAGCAAACAGAGTTTCTTACAGGCATCCCCCGAACCAAATGGAATTTAAACAGAAAATATGTACTTTTACAAGTGTCCGCCCCCCCCCCACCCCAATATCAAGTCCCCCCCCCCCCCCGGGAGAAAAAAGTCTGAAAGAAACACTGCAGGAAAGTACCCTTTCTAACCTGATAGTCCATGGGGCAAGTGAAGTAGAGTTCACCTGTTTCTGTGACCTCGGTATATGAAAGGATAATATGGTCAGCACTATATAAAGCCGACTTTACTTTTCCAAACGTGAATTAGGTACCCATTAGAGCTCTGTTGGCTCTGGTATGTTTTACAAACTTGAATCCGGATTCGAACTCGAGACTTTCGGGCTAGCAGTCGTATGCTCTACCATTCGTCTGCTCCGTCCAACAATCCTGCATGAAGACTAATTTTAATTACCTTGATTGGCCTGACGACAAGGACTGTCTCAATGATGACAGCAGGTGGTTTGGTGCCTCCCTCCGCCCCCATCGTTTAACTGTTGATAATTTGATTAGGTTAATTAACTGACCTGCAGAAAAACGTGATATTTCATTATTCATTTTGTTGGATATATAAAACTGACATTTTAGAAAAAGTCGAGGCAAAATTAAATAAAGTAAAACAAAGTATGAAATAACAACTTATTTTTTAATTTTTTAAACATTTCATTAAAGGTCTAAAAGCAAAGTAAAAAACAACGATAAAGCCCTTTCCAAACTAACTATTAGTAGTCATACGTTTCAGTGTTTCTTGCAGACTTTTTTCTACGGGGGGGGGGGGGGCACTTGAATTTTTGGGAGGGGGGGGGGGGCGGACACTGGTAAAAGTATATTTTTACTATATAAATTCCATCTCGTTCGGGGAGGGGGCTGTAGACTTTCTTCGGAGGGGAGGGGGGGGGGCTCTGCCCCCCCCCCCCCCGAAGAAATGCCTGGAAGAAACTCTGTACGTTTGTGTAAAAAAACGTAGAGGAGAAACTAAAATAATCATCTTCTTCGTTCTTAATTTTGAATATGGTGGAGGATTCAGACAACAAGTCCAACTTCGTGGACAAACCGGACTGTGGTCTCCAGTTTGTGCCCCATATAATCCATGTTGCAACATGGGTTACTAGGTGCAACAGCAGAATAAAGTATGTAAAACTTGTCATGTCAATAATTTGTCTAGCCCCAAAAATTCTAAAACGCCACAGTTTGTATATAGTTATATATATATATATATATATATATATATATATATATATATATATATATATATATATATATATATATATATATATATATATATATATATATATATATATACCTACATGTATTTTATTCATTCAGAACCCTTTTTTTCATTTATAATTAGCTATTTACCTGTAAGAATACTTACCAAAAGAGAGTTTCCGTGTGAATAATAAAACTTCTAAGTTAAACTTAGACGCCGGTGATGTTATTGTGTTTTGTAACTACCCACAATGCATTTTTATCACAGCCGTTAAAGCACGTGCAATGTTGAGCAGATAACTGCTGCTCTGTGTTGTGGTGGTTGGGGGTTAGGTCGGAGGAGCGCACGTGCTACAGGTGAGCGTAATTAGCGACTAGGTGGCTCAGGTAGGATTTATTGTGGAGTAGAAGAATCACATGATCCCGATGCTAAAAATAACGCGGTGTTGTGTGTACGAGTTGCAGGAGTCTGCATTAAGCTATGCGTTCGAGATTTCTTCTTTTGTTTCGTTATCGTATCTTACAAATGATCCTAGTTTTACTATTCATAGACAATAGAAAACAGACTATACTCTATACCTTTATGGAAAACGTTTGTCGTTGGCCAACAGGATATGGAATCGATGAAGAGAGCAAAAAAAGGAGGGGGGGGGGTCTGGAATTCTAGCACGAGGTGTGGGAGATGGGGAGAAAAGTAAATCTAAAAATAAAATAAACAGGTAAACAGCCCGCCTTTTTTAAAGCTAGGTGGGCGGGTAACATATTTTTTGAGTAAAGACTAAAGATAGGGCCTATTTTAAATGTCACAATCATCTAAAGCGGGCATCCACTAATTACGTCACAAGATGACAGAGTGTAGGGGTGGGGTGGACGATGAACATCAACTTAAACTACAGGTTTTTTTTTTCCATTTTGAACTGTGTTTCAGAAGCGTAGCGATGGGGGGCAGGGGGGACATATGTCCCCGGGCGGCGACCATAGCGGGCGCCAAAATGGGTTGTGAAAACAAATTAAAATGTCATTGTAGCTGCATTTTTGCAGTTTGGGGGGGGGGGTTGCAATCGAAAAGTTGAAGGGGGGGGGGGTGCAAATTAAAAATTTGCTCACGACTGGGGGTGCCAAATTGAAAGTTTGTCCCCGGGCGCCGGGAAGGGTCGCTACGCCTCTGCTGTGTTTCAGAAAATGTACTCCACCACCTTCGATATTTTCACAAAACCTCACAAAAAGTACCGCCCCCCCCCCCCCGCCCCCCCCCCCCCCACCCCCCCCCCCCCCCACCCCTTCCTTAACATGGCTTCACATTTCAGCTTCAAGTTCACATACATATTAAAAGAAGTTGCATTGTTCAGCATCTCTTTACCTAACCCACTATCACTGTGTGTACTGTTTTGGACGAGGAAGAGTGGTGAGGTGTGTATTTTAAACGTGAAGTATCTCTACATTAGGTGTTACATCAAGGGAGGTAATATGTATATCTCTTATAGCGTGATAAAGAAAATCGATCGTAAAAATAGCAGGTGAATTTTCCGCTACCGATGTTATGTTATCCCACCCGTTCAGTGGCTAGTATGTTACTTCCGAAACTTGGTGCATTATTTTCAAATCACAATTTGTATTTTTTTTCCTTACCACATCCTAGAAAGCTTCATACACGTGCGTATCAACATTTTCCAGACAGTGTTTCTTTCAGACACCACTTTCAGGACGACGAAACCCCCCCCCCCCACCCCGGAAGTTCCAAGTGCACCCCACCCCTCGGAGAAAAAAAAAGTCTGAAAGATACACTGATTTCAGCAATATATTGTGTGTCACCCCTCTTCTTGTTCATCACAATAAAGTGGTTCTTCCCATTCCCTCCCCACCCTCCCCCCATCCCAGTGGCGTAGCCAGGATTGTCTCAAGGGTGGGGGGGGGGGAGTTCCAATTTTTACCCGGGGACAAACTTTCGATTTGCACCCCCCTCAGACTTTTGATTTGCACCCCCCCTCTCAGACTTTCGATTTGCACCCCCTCATACTTTATATATATATATATCTTTATACTGCCCTATCCCCCACCTTCCGTGACACGAACACAGTTTAAAACGTGAGCTGAACGCCCATGAATGTCTTAATAGAACCACATTTTTAAAAAAATTGTCAGCGTTTCAGAAAAGGAGTGAAAATGTTACTAAACACAGTCAATGAAGAATCAAACCCTAACCTGGCTCTCTGCAATGTATTAATAACATGCCGCATGTTTATAACTGCTACGGCATTCAGAGTTTCTTCCGTCCGTCGTCCAGTGTTTCTTCCAGACTTTTTTCTCCGGGGGGGGGCACTTGAAATCTTCGGGGGGGGGGGGGGGGCGGTAAACTTTCTTCGGGGGGGGGGGGCGGACACTGTTAAAAGTATATATTTTCTATATAAATTATATAAATTTCATTTCGTTCGGGGGGGGGGGGGGGGGGGGGGGGGGGCGGTAAAAAATTTTCGGGGGGGCTTCGCCCCCTCGAAGAGATGTCTGGAAGAAACTCTGCCGTCGTCCCCCCCCCCCACCCCAGAACGAAATGGAATTTATATAGAAAATATATACTTTTGATAGTGTCCGTCCCCCCCCCCCCCTCCCGAAAATTTCAAGTGCACCCCCAGAGAAAAAAGCCTGAAAGAAACACTGTGTGTGTGTGTTTGTGTGTGTGTGTCGAAATTTGTATAGTGGTTTGTCAATATGTGGAAAGGTGGGGGGGGGATATTTGGTCTATGAAAATGTTATATAAGTTTGTTTGTATCAGGGGAACATTAGTAATGTCCTATATTCGTTATTTAATGTGCTTGATACTTAACAGGCAACGTCTTTTAAGCTTTTAGTAGAGCGTCTTACTTTTGTACAACAAATAATACAAATAGTTAACGTGGCTAAAAATAAACACCTTTTGCTTTTGTACGGAGTTATCTAACCTGAACAGCTGCTTAGGCCATCCATTATTTTATGTCGCATAACTCTCCCAGGAAGAAGAGCATATTGCCTAATAATTAGCATCTAATTATCAAACGACACCACAAATCAAGGCTTACCACTGAATGTTTGCTTTTGACGTAAATCCGAGACTTGATGCCAGAACTGAAAACCCAGGCTTGTTTTCTCGACTCGCAGCGTGGAATTAGGCCGATAATTCTCACAGACTTGTAAGCTACAGGTAAAACCCTAGGCCTAGACAAACCGGTGGTGTTTATCTGAGCCAGACTGATCCAGGGATGCTATTGTGTATGATGAATATAGATCACTTGTGCGTTAGAAATGGAAAGCGTGAGCAGGAGAAAGGTCACAAGGTCACCAAACAGGGGCGTCGTCCTAATTTTGTTTTGTTTTTAAAATCTTATTAAGGTGGTATTGTAAAATCAGGGGAGAAGGGGTGTACAATGGATGCACTTTATGTAGCCATAACCTATTTAATCCAAACTAGGCTGGATTAGCGTTTGGCGCTCTTCTAATCTAGTAGTAAGTAAAATTATGACTTTAAATATATACACTTGCACTTATACACACAATCACACTAACTTTTTTCACATATACTTACACGTAATTACACACATAATTACACACACAAACTCTCTCAGACACATACATAGGCGTTTTGTACACATACCGATATTCACACACATATGCGTACATACAACCACTTACACAAATTTTCACACACACATATCTCCTCCCTTCACACACACACACACACACAACACTTTCTGGATCAGCTCCACCATAGCCGAGGTTACCGTAAACATCTGTTGTTATACCGTCACAAATCAGATGGCGGAACTGCTGTTAAGGCGGCTAGTTAACTCTCTTTCTCTCCTTTCTATTAATGTTATAGCTAGTAAGATATGATCGTGAACGATTGGAATGACTCTATTGGTGCCTCCCTCCGCTACATATTACAATTTGATTAGACAGCTAGAGAGTCTAGCAGTAGCGTTTATGCAAAGTATGAGTGTTGAGGGAAAGTCTACCGTCCCCCTCCCCCCGTCCCCCCGAACGAAATGGAATTTAAATAGAAAATATATACTTTTAACAGTAACTGCCACCCCGGAAGATTTTGTCCGCCCCCCCCCCTACCCAAAAGTTTCAAGTACCCCCCCCCCCTGAGAAAAAAGTCTGGAAGAAAAACTGAATTCTTGCCTGTTGTATAGGACATATATAGCGGGATAGGGGATGATCTAGGCTATATATAATTATACATTTTTATATATAATAGGATATATGTTAATTGATTTAATTTATATAAGATAGGAGGTGGTATGGGGTCATCCATAAATGATGTCACACTCGTAGGGGGGAGGGGGGGTCTGTAATTTTGTGACGATGTGTAATGAGGGGGAGGGGGGGTCAGATTTTGCGACGTCACATTTTTGCATTATAAAAAGCAATGTTAGAAAACGAATTTTAGACGTTATTTCACGTTTTAGATAACTGTTTTAATAAATTGTAATAGTTTCGACAAGATTTTGGAAATATAGATGTTTAAAAAAAATTCAACTGCAATTTTGAGGGGGCTTGTAGGTTGATTTAATTTATATAAGATGGGAGGTGGTATACAGCAATGTTATATCATATTTTCTTTGTTTGTTTTTTTCGCAATATTAATGTTATTTAAAAGAAAAATTCGGTTTCAGCATTCCCAAACAATGTTGTGATTTGTGCATCTGGGAGTGTGGGTAGGGATGTGGTGCGAACGTTTGCTGTGGTTGCTGGAAATGTATATAGAAGATCTAGGCCGAAATATAATGAGAGTTGCAGAATGACAAAAGGGAACTCATGAAATTTAATCACAAACCACTTGTTCAGGTTTTACTGGCAGGCTTTCTGAATGATATATTACTTCATTTTGTTTTTAAACTAGTTACACTCATTTTTTAAAAAAGTACTGCCGCTTTAGTGCTCTCTACAAATGATATTCAGCTGTAATAATACTAATAAACATGGATTCACTAGTTTAAATATAAAAAAAAATATTTTTCGTTTCTAAAACTTTTCATGTAAATAAAATCCATGTTTTGTTTTCTAGTAGGAATACGCCCACAAAGTACATCCGCTGATAAATTTTGCTTGGTGATAGCGCCATCTGCGTTTGTTTTGATCAGCTGCTGTAACCCGTGATTATTCAGCAATCAGGAAATAAATTTGTACCATAAATCAATTGTGAACTCTATCACTGATTTATTTTACACAGCATAAAATGAAGTCAGAATTACAATGAAGTCTGCTAAGCTAAGGGTGCCCTCTAAACTGCATGCCACAGGTTTACGCAAATGCTATTTTAAGTTCCTTTTGTGTTAAAAATGGCTCGACCTGCTGACCGAATGAGACTCAAAGACAAAATCATCGATAATATTTCCAAAGCGATTAAATCGGTGAGTTTTTCTTTGTGGAAAAGAAACAATAATGCTCTTTATTCGTTCTAAATCTAGCACATGTTAGACTAGACAAGCTGTCCTAATGAGTAGTGAATGAGTCTCTCAAAATCATCAATCAATTCAATGGTCATCATGACTCAATCAATACTCAATTTTAAAGAAAACTAAAACTACTAAAACTAGATCTAGATCTACTAAAAAAAAAGAAGCTGAGTCTGATAAATGAACTATTATTAAGGCCTATTGAAAGTATTGATTTAGATGTAGATACTAATATAAATACTATATTATTATTGTAGATCTCTAGGGCAGGCTTAAATGATTCAGAATAGAACCTATCCTGTAGCCTTACTATTACCATTAATTAGGGCTCTATATCCTAAATTCAGGATTATAAACCGACAACAAATATTTCAATTAGGTCCTATTCTATTAATTTGTAAAGTTATTGTTTAGGCCTAATAATTTTTTAATGTGACTTGTAAATTTCAGATCCAGGAATTGATATTTTATCAATCAAAGGATCCTGTACTGTCAGCAAGTGGGGGCGAGCAGCTAGGGGTTACTTTAAGCAATGGAGATCGACCGTGTCATAAATTGTGTGAACACTTGGACCATGCACTTCTTCATGGGTATGTTTTACTTAGATCAAGGCTTATATATGTTATTGATATGCTACATATTAGGCCTACAATTTTTAATTTTGTGTATAGTATGAGACAGCATGAAAAAATGGTAATGTGCATAATTAATAACACAAATGATGAGAGTTCTGTTCGACGGCTCAAGTCCCAAGGATGCCAGTGAGGTTGCATGGGTACCTGACTAGTCATGGATAGTAGAAATAGCTCAAATCATTTAAATTATAAACTACTGCATTAGTCTGTACAGGTGCAATTTTAATTGTAGGAAATTATAATAGCTCCAACTCAGAAATTTACAGTATATTGTAAATATTTTTAATTCAATGTTTTCAGACTAAAACAAGTTACGCATGGATACTGGCGTGTAGTGAAGCAGCTGTCACACAAAGGAATGGTTCGAGATATTGATATGCTTATCAATGTAACAACAGATTTGGGACGAGGTAAAGATACTACCTGTTTCACTTTAAAAATTAGTGAATATAATTTTTCTGCGTTGGCTTAAAGATTGAAAGCTTCTTTTTATAAATAGTCACACAGAATAAATGTGGCTTAAAAAAATGTTTAATATAAGATACATTTTCAAAAAGTGCTACTGAATTCAGGAATTATTAGGCCTATTTGATTATAATATTTTTAAATGTGAAATAAAATAAAGTGCTGTTTTGTTTTTATTTCAATTTAGTTATATTAAATTTTAATTTAATAATGTAGTAAATAAAAATGTGCAAGCTTCAGTAGTACTTCTAATAATTATTGCAGTTCATGGGCAAAGCTGTTTGTTTTCTACTTTCACTACCCCGACCCTATAACTAAAGTACTAGAAAAGGCCAGAGTGTGTTTTTCTGTAACAAATCTTCTTTAATTCTCGTCTTACCTTATTCCCTTCTTGACAATTAAATAATGTAACGATGTTAATAATACAACAATGTTGTGTAATTTGATTGACTGTGTTTGCAGGTCGAGCATGGATGTTTGCTTCATTGAACGAGGGTCTGCTAGAGAGCTACATCAAACTACTGGGAGACAGCACCAAGTTGTTGAAGAAATATTATGATAAAGATGCTTTAGTCCTTGATGAAGATGTGAGTTTGATCTAAATGTTATTGTTAAGAAAACTTTTTTATGTATAAGGCTGATTACCATTAAGTGTGCTAAAATGTCTTTTTAAATTCTTGCATCAGTTGATCATAGATATTGTATAGGTTATCTTTTTTATTATGATAAAGATGACTTAATCCTAAATGAAGATATGGGTTGGATCTAAATTTCATCAATTTGTTTAAGGTTATTAACGCAAGGTATTCTCTGTAAATAGATATGTTTATACTTGTTCTGTTCCTAGTTGAATGTGTTACAGTTTACCTTTATTTTAATAGAGGATGAACAGGCTCCTAACATTGGCTTCAGGCCTAGAGTGTGTCACATTCAGGCTGGAGTATGTAAGTAACTAATTAGTTCTCATTCAGAATTGCTAATAGAATGATTGTAAATATTTGTACTTAACAATCTTTTATGAGATCCAATAACACCTGGCATGAAAATTTAAATAGATGAAAATTCTAGGGGGAAAAAATTGGAAAATAGCATATAACAGAAAAAATATCAAAAGGTGTTATAAGTTGTCTACACTCCATGGAGTTAAAAAGGCAAAGAAGAAGAAAAATCTTTTATAAAATGTAATTCTCAGCTACAAGATACTAAGGTTGTATTAGTTATGATAATGTTTTACTAAATGCCAGATGTTTTATTTATCATTACTTGCCCTACCTTGACCTTTGATCTGAAATGTTCCTAAATGCTACATTTTTATTTATCAAGACTTGCCTTACGTTGACCTTTGACCTGAAATGTTCCTAAATGCTAGATTTGTTTTATTTACCAGGACTTGCCCTACCTTGACCTGAATGCTTACCCACCTCGAAGCAGGACGGACAGTGAGCAGGAGGGAGATGTTTTCACCTCAGTGCCAGACAGTGGTGGACGTGTCAGGACTGGCAGCTTAAGATCAGCATCTGAGGTTTGTGGCACTTTCTGTCAAGTGTTGCCATGGGAAACTTGAATGTCTAATATTATTCATTTGCCCTAGATTGTAGGTTAGATTAGTTGTTTAGAAGTTATATGCAGCTTGTTAACTTATATCAAATACGCATTTAAATTCATAATCGTAATAATACAACCTTACAGAGCACAGTTGTAAAAATTGTAATAAAAAAAACACTAATTTTCTGCACTATATATAGGACTTGAACTTGTAAAAATTTACTTCTGATTTATTCTTTTCTCTCATCTGCACAACATGCTATGTGTTCAATGAATTATAGTTTTAAACATGAAGTATTTTCACGAGAAAAAAATGTTGTATCATTTTTACAGTTATTTAACGTCTTTAGGATTAATGTCACTTTTTTTTACCTTCAATTAACACATATTAAGAGGTTTTTAAGTTCAAGGAACTGCATTACAACCTTCAGTTTAATATATTAATTTGTTGGACATAAATATTTTGTCTTTAAAATACCCCATAAATAATTTTTTTTTTCTTATTTCAGTTTTTTCCAAGCTCACCTGACTCATATCGACTGCCCAGTGACTCTGACTCCGCTAGCACAGCAAGCTTGGACACTCATGTGCAGTCTGAAAGTGCTCTTCAAATGCGCGCTAGCACCTACTCTTCTGACTCTGGCTTCCCCAGTGAAGCAGCCTCTAGCAAGCAGCGCAGCGTGACTCCGACTGACGTCTTTGTCAACACACGACGCAGCGGGACACCAAGCGACACCCTGTCGCTGGTGTCAATCGGATCTGAACCCGACCGCCACCAGAGGCTGGAGAGTATCCTACCAGCCTACAACGAAGACGCCGACGGAAACACAGAATCTCTTGAGGTTATTCGCGTCGTCAAGAATAAAAAGGCTTCAAGCAATAAAACAAAGAAGAAAAAGGTCGGATCACACAAGAAAGAAACCACAGAGAAGAATACAGTAACAACTGAAAAGGTGGAATCTGTAACTCCTATTCAGGTTGATGTAGATACATCTAGTCAGTGTGTTCAGAATACGAAACAAGATGCAGAGATTGATACTGTGAGTGGCAGTAAAGATGTACAGATGGTGAATGGGTACAAAGCTGACTGTGATAGAAGTCATATCCCCCAGTATGACTCTGGGGTGGATATTTGTGGGCTAGCGTCTGATGTTGAGAAACAGGATGTGTCGGTCTCAGACGCAGCCGTGGCGCCTGCTGCACAAACAGCAGACAGGCCGGAAACAGCAAGCCAGCCTTCAGCGTTTTCTCAGATAGAGAGTAAAATTGCAGAGCTTTGCGCAGTAAAAACTGTTCCATCTAGTCAAAACCATGTGAACTCTGAGGTTAAAAAACAGAATGGATCTGACAATAAACAAGTTAGTAAACAAGATAAAAATGTACAGCACGCAATGTCATCCACACCTCCCAAACCTGTAGACTCTACATCTCAGAATGGTCACCATGACCCAGACAGCAAGAAGGACATTGGTCACTCAGAGAGCTTATCCAACAGGAAATTGGAGAAAGAAGAAGTTAAAAAGTCTGACCAAGACGAGGATTTTGATTTTTATTCTGTGAAAAGAAAAGAGGGAAGTGAGAGCAAGCGAGAATTTGTGAACTCTCACTCTGTCTCTAACATGCAGGTAGATTTTGTTTTGTCATTCAGATGTTTTTTTTAGAATGCACTGAGACTTTTTTAGTGTTCTGATAGATTTCAACTTGTTTTATTATAATTTAATTCAGGTAGATTTTTCTTTAGTTTTTGAGTAGAATTTTCTAGTTTTATTTGAGTAGATTTTCTTTTGTTTAATTCAGGCAGATTTTCTTCAGTTTTATTTAGGTAGATTTTGTGTATTGTTTAAATCATCCTGTCATGTGTTCTTAAGTTACAGTAAATGACCTCATTTTATGATTAGTGGTTTAGCACTAGTGTTTAAAAACATTTAAAGCAAAAATAAAGAAAAAAGGGACATTTTGCCATTAGGTTATTGTCATTCTCAATTTTAAGATACAAGCCAATTCAATGACAATCCTACTTCCCCATAAAATATTAAATGGAGTGTGAACAGGTTATACTTATTGGTTTCATTTTTAGGAATTTAAAACTTCTCTCTTCTTCAACTATTATTTTTAAAAACATGTATTGACAGGATTACATGAACTACATTCTCCAACCCGAGTCCCCACCAACTTACACAGAATGTGACCAACCAACGCCATACAACAAGCTAATAGATCTACATGTTGAGTAAGTTTTAGGCTAGCACTCACCCTAGTGGATGGTTAAGTTGTAGATTACACCACAACTGTCAACCAAATGTCTTGATGTAAATTGTAGGACATGAATCCATAGGATATATCAGAGTCTGAGCTATACTGGTATATTACCCAGCTTGGGAAGGTAAAGCCACTGGGTGTAGTGCTGATATTGTAATCACTTCATATGCTCGGTTAGAGAAACAGGCAAACTCTACTTCACATGGACTTTGAGGCTGAGTAGGCGCCCTTCTAACACAGATTAATTTGTGGGGGGGGGGGGCATGGATAGCAATAGTTATATTGTTGTAATGGGGTTAATGCAGGTCTAATATATTGTACAAGTTTTAAAATTCCATCTATCTGTTTTGGTTCCAGCCTGGACAACAACTCCAAACTTCAGATCATGCTGGATATACTCACGCACGAGGATGAAAAATTTGTCAAGGTAAATGTTTTGTTTTTTTTGCTGTCTGACGTCAGTTGTAATCAATATTTATCCACATCTCTTAAGGACATGGGCGGGTGTACTTTTCGTCATAAATCCACTAAATCATCGATTTCCCACTTTTACTTGATCTATACAGAATAACCATCGTTGAATCTAAAAATGACATTGTTATGACCCTAAAAACAGTATTTATTTATAAAAAACCGGGTTCAAAGTAGTGTGTACAGGGTCATTTGTTAATTTTTTGGTAAAAATAGTCATTTTTCGACCTAGAAAAGTACTATTAGGCTTCACGGAAACCTAATGTGTTTCATATCAATGGAAAGGCCGTGACCTCCTTTCTTTATTTGTTCTAAAATTAAAGGACCAATCAAAATACTTATTTTAATGTGATTATTTTTCTACGTCATAAAGTTGTTTATTTTACTCAGTCGGGTTTTTCCGGTATGCAAATTTTTGACCTCAATTTTTTCATTGGCGTTCAACGGCGGAAGCTAGTTAGCGATTGGTCGTTTCGCTTCGGAAGTAAACATTCCCTTAGTTTCAGCGCGTTGCTAAGTTTGATCTAGTTTTGTTTCTCTAAGCTTCTGTGAAATACTTACATTATTTTAACATATAATTATTTTAATTAAATATACTATTAACAGTTTAGATTAGTTTGTGTGAATTATCATAAGCAGTGAGACGATTTCATTTGTTTCTCTTTCGATAATGGGTAGAACAAAACACTCGCTAAAAATAGATACACACAAACATCTAACTAATTTACTAAAGCAAGGGCACGTCCGAATGCAACTGATTGCAGCTACCTCTACTCAATCTAGCACTATTCAGACAAGCACTGGTGCAGATGTAATATGCACATTTACTAAGAAACTGCAACAATGTAAGACACAGTTTTTACAGACAGAAGAAAGCACTGTTACATCTAGTACTGGTAGTGCTAATTGTAAACCACAGCCATGCAGAATTATTGTCGAATGTGATTTGCTTCTTGACGTTATCAATACATTTCCTCGCCCACTGTGATGTAGTGGATACTATTGATGAAAACAGTGTAAAGGGTTTGCTTCAAGCATAGTGTGGCAGTAATAAAAATGTTGTAAACCGTAAGTATACAACTGCAAAATAATCCAGAACAAGGCCATTCACAATAAACAAAGACATCGTCTTATCATAATTGGCTTTAGCAGTGGCGTAGGCAGGGGGGACGGGGGGTTAGGGGGGTCATACCCCCCCCCCCCCATAGACCCCTCGGTATATATATATATAAAGTATGAGGGGGGTGCAAATCGAAAGTTTGAGGGGGGGGGTGCAAATCGAAAGTTTGAGGGGGGGTGCAAATGGAAAGTTTGTCCCCGGGTAAAAATTGGACCCCCCCCCCCCCCCTTGAGACGATCCTGGCTACGCCACTGGGCTTTAGACATGAGACCATGCAAAATATACTGCTTTTTCTGCGATAGCATAATTCAATTTTGGGCCCAGGCATGCTATGGCATTGCTGTCAAAAGAAGGAAACCATAGTCGAAGACTCAGTGAAGAACGCCAAAAAAGACGCGTTGACAACAGCTTTTCTACAGCTCTAGGTAAAACAAAGAGCGCTAGAAAAAAAGAAAACTAATAGCAGAACAAGCTCAGAAGGAATATATTCAGCAGCACCATACTTCAGGCTATGAATGTGGTCGATTTTAGTGACATACAGCTGTAAATTTTCATTTTTTGCAACTTTTTGTTGGTTTTTTGCGTTTTTCTCAGTTTGATGTTTTTTTGTACAATTGTTGAAATAACTTTGTTAATAATTATTAGAACTGAACTAAATTTGCTACTGTTACTCTGTATGTATGTACAAATAAAACGTATTGAACACTTTTGGATTTTTTGTAAAGATTTTTTTTTTATTGTTTAAATAGTGAAAAAATTGGACGAAATAATGACATTTTTACAGTGATGTATCGAAAAAAAAAGTAAAAAAAAACCTATCTTCTTTTTTAAAAATGTAATCAATAAGAAGTCTTAAACACATGTGTCTGCAGACTATATTAAGTTTTCATGAAATTTGTACAAACCATTTTTGAGTTATTTCCATTTAAAAAATCGTCAATAAAATCCAATATGGCCGCCGTCACCATGGCAACGGAGGATTTAAAAAATTTTAAAAAATATTTTTATGCTTAACTCTTTGAGTTATAACTATTAGCCAAGTATTACATCTTTAGACTTGGAAATAAAGAAGTTGGTACTCATCACCCGCCCATGCCCTTAAACCACATGTTTACATTACCACAAATATTTACCATATCTCACAAGCAACTAGCACATTAGCCCAGTCACTCATTTCTCCCACTTCCTCTAGAATACATAACCTGATCCTTATCCCTCTGCATATCCACCCCCTTATCACAATCCATCGAATTCATATCCGTAAGTCCTATCCATATCCAGGTACCTAATTCCTAGCCTTAACCTGATCCTTTCTACTAATGTTAGACTTAACCAATATATCTTTATATCTTTTTTGGGGTCACTAACCACATGTCCCCTCACCTCCAGCTAACCACATGTTATCCTACTAACCACAGTAACCACATGTTATTCCACTAACCTCATGTCCCCCACTAACCACATGCCCCCCACTAACCACATGTCCCCCACTAACCACATGTCCCCCACATCCCACTAACCACATGCCCCCCACTAACCACATGTCCCCCACTAACCACATGCCCCCCACTAACCACATGTCCCCCACTAACCACATGTCCCCCACTTACCACATGTCCCCCACATCCCACTAACGACATGCCCCCCACTAACCACATGTCCCCCACTTACCACATGTCCCCCACTTACCACATGTCCCCCACTTACCACATGTCCCCTACTTACCACATGTCCCCCACATCCCACTAACGACATGCCCCCCACTAACCACATGTCCCCCACTAACCACATGTCCCCCACTTACCACATGTCCCCCACTAACCACATGTCCCCCACTAACCACATGTCCCCCACTAACCACATGTCCCCCACTAACCACATGCCCCTCACATCCCACTATCACATGCCCCCACATCCCACTTATCACATGCCCCCACATCCCACTTATCACATGCCCCCACATCCCACTTACCACATGTCCCTCCATCCCACTTACCACATGTCCCCCACATCCCACTAAACACATGCCCCCCACTAACCACATGTCCCCCACTAACCACATGTCCCCCACTTACCACATGTCCCCCACATCCCACTAACCATATGTCCCCCACTTACCACATGTCCCCCACATCCCACTAACCACATGTCCCCCACTAACCACATGTCCCCCACTTACCACATGTCCCCCACATCCCACTAACGACATGCCCCCCACTAACCACATGTCCCCCACTAACCACATGTCCCCCACTTACCACATGTCCCCCACTTACCACATGTCCCCCACTTACCACATGTCCCCCACATCCCACTAACCACATGCCCCCCACTAACCACATGTCCCCCACTAACCACATGTCCCCCACTTACCACATGTCCCCCACATCCCACTAACCATATGTCCCCCACTTACCACATGTCCCCCACATCCCACTAACCACATGCCCCCCACTAACCACATGCCCCCCACTAACCACATGTCCCCCACTTACCACATGTCCCCCACATCCCACTAAACACATTATCCCACTAACCACACTAACCCCCACACATTTACCTCTCTCCTCCAGATGTTTGCCACCAGAGAGAACCTGATAGAAGGCGACGCTGGCATTGTGTACGTCCTCGTGTCAGACCAGTGTCTCTACCTGCTCAAGTACAGGGCAGCGGCTCGCAAGTTTCAGCTCCACTCATCTGCCCTCTTGGTGGATCTCATCTTTATCAGTGTGAGTAGTGGTTCTTGTTGGCAAGTTTCAGCTCCACTCATCTGCCCTTTTGGTGGATCTCATCTTTATCAGTGTGAGTAGTGGTTCTTGTTGGCAAGTTTCAGCTCCACTCATCTGCCCTTTTGGTGGATCTCATCTTTATAAGTGTGAGTAGAGTAGTGGTTCTTTGTAGCAAGTTTCAGCTCCACTCATCTGCCCTTTTGGTGGATCTCATCTTTATAAGTGTGAGTAGAGTAGTGGTTCTTGTTGGCAAGTTTCAACTCCATTTATATGCCCTTTAGGTGGATCTGACCTTTATAAGTGTGAGTAGTGGTTCTTGTGGGAGGGACTTGTAAAATGTTGTTTATGTGACAACATAGTCTTTCTCCTGTCTGTTTATGGCAAAGCTAATGCAGCAATTTCCATTTTAATTTGCCTGTGATGACAATACATTAATATCTAATTTTATATTCAAACACTCATTAAAATTAATTTTAAGATTACTATATTAAATAGCATAAGGTAAATAATTTTTTTTTAAACTTAAAATATCAACTGACTCTTGGAGAATAACTTAAATTACCAGAAGTTTTGCTTTATCTCCCTTAGACTGGCTTGAATGATCAGACAATGAACATTGAAAGCCGTGGACAAAACAAACAGAAGCAAAGGCTGTGGATTACACCAGGACATCAACAGCTCACTAAGTAGGGTTGTGTGTTGTTTACTTATGTGCTGTGTTGTGATCAATGTGTATGTTGTGTTGTGATCAAATTGTGTGTTGTGATGAAGTTGTATGTTGTGTTGTGATCAAATTGTGTGTTGTGTTGAGATTAATTTGTATGTTGTTTTGCTATCAATTTGTATATGGTTTTGTTATAAATTTGTATGTTGTTTTGTTATCAACTTGTATGTTGTGTTGTGATCAACTTGAATGTTGTGTTGAGATCAACTAGTATGTTGTGTTGTGATAGATTTGTATGTTGTGTTGTGATCAACTTGTGTTGTGTTGTGATCAACTTGTGTTGTGTTGTGATCAACTTGTATGTTGTGTTGTGATCGACTTGTATGTTGTGTTTAGATCAATTTGTATGTTGTGTTTAGATCAATTTGTATGTTGTGTTGTGATCAACGTGTATCTTGTGTTGTGTTAACTTGTGTGTTGTTTGCCTGCTACTCACCATCCAAACTTGTATTTTGTTCAACCATCTCTCTGTTTCTGTGGTATTAGTTGTTTTTGTTTCCTTGTTTTGTATACTCTATTGTCGTTCTTGTTTGTTTAATTTTCCTAAGTGAGTGAGTGACTTGTAGTAGAATCCATTAACTAAATCTTAGATAATCTTTTCTCATGATTGGACAGCCACCATTTATTTTAATTATTAATACATTACCAATTCTCTAGTAACCTACAAGTAAAAGCTTTATTAATTTATTAATTTTTAAATTTTTAAAAGAGTAGGGTACATTGTGTATATTCACTGAAATGGTGTATTTTTTTTAAGTGTATTCTTATCAGTTAACTAAGTAACAAGTATCATACCATTTTTGTTTACCAGGGCAATTTTGGCCTGTCTGACTGAACAAGTGAAACTAGCAACTGAACACATCACATCTGGAAAATCAAGATTCAGTGTTGGGAGTGAAGTCCCCTTGCAGAAAATTGCACTCAGGAAATATATTTCTAAAGAGCTGACCTGTGAGGTTAGTGGTGTACATAAGTTTATTTATTTCACTCGAAAACAGCCCCAAAACTTTTTAAGAATTCCTGCTTAGTAAGTAATTATGCAGCGGAGAATGTAACTAAAAGGTTACCCTTTCAGACCTAGCTGTCAGTGGAGCACATAAGTCGAGTTCACCTGTTTCTTCTACCTTGGAATAAAGCAGTAGTGTAGTCAGTTCTATGCTCAACTACTTTCCCTAAAGTGAGTTAGGCACCCATCACAGCTAGGTGGGCTCAGGAACATCCTATGGACTCAAGTTCTGGATCTGAACTCAGTATTCAGGATAGTGTTCCTGCTCTACAGCCCAGCCACACCATCGTGTAGAGAATGTGACATCAGATTTGGAATTCTATAGTTTAGTCGCCTGCTTAAGTCTAAAGGCACATTTAGTATTAAAGTTTATATGTATGTTGAAATTGATGTAAAACACAAATTTGTGCATTACCTGTGGCCATTTTATCTGTCTTTCAAACTGTCTGACCCTGAAGGATAGTTTATAATCTTGCTTGCAGTAACTAATGTTGTATTATGTCAATGCTACAGCTCAGGATATTTTCTTTATCAGCCACAAATGATTGAGCACTTTTTTGTAGTTGTATGTCTTGTGGAGTTGTCTTTGTTGTGTAGTTGGGTGTGTTGTGGTGTCTTAGTTGTGTTGAGTGTGCAACTCATTAAACTATTCTCTCCACTAGAGCACAGATGTAACCATTGACGACTACTCCCTGGTCTTCTGGGAAGATCCTTCTTCAGGAGGGAAACGTAACTCTGACACAGCATACAAGGAAGGGACACTACTCCTACAGACACAGGACCCTGTTAAAGGTCTAATATGGAAGCCAGTTTATGTAGTTTTAAAGTAAGTCAGGTTTTTTAGTACCTTATAAAATTTTAGGACGGTATTTATGAGTCCTAGCTTAATGGCTTATGGTATTTTTTATTAAAGATTTTTCCCACATTGGGAGTCACTCTCATCATAATCCATTATCTATAGCAGGGGTTCCCAACCTTTTTTACTCTAGAGCACATTCTCAAAAATCGGTAGGGTGGCGGGGGCACCACCTATTTTAAATCGACAAACTCCTTACATAACTTGTCATTTTCCTATAATTTATTTTGTTATTTTCTTATAGTCATAATGTATTAAAAAATAATAAACAAAAATGTTTCAAAATAATAAAATTATTTGGCATTTTTTTCAAATTGCATACACACAGAGAAATGTATTTACAAAACGTAAATAGTGCAGTCTGGCTCGCCGCTAGACAAGTATCAAACATATTTAATAAACCTAGGCAGTCAAAAAAAAATTAAAACTGTAACAAATGAATAAAAATAAATCATATTTTAAAATAATGATTATGATAAAAATTCTGTCTCTGTTGAATAGTGAGAGGCGGGCACATACGAATCGTTCAGCGGGCGTCATGGCGCCCGCGGACACAGGGTTGGGAACCCCTGATCTGTAGCATGAAAATGCAAGTTATCAAAGCATTAAGATGTAACATTTATTTTTGTTTGAAGCAAACTGTACAAAGCATTTATTAAAGCTTGTGTTCTTTAATACCAATAAAAAATATTATATTATAATTATTTCAACTTGTTATCTAAAATGCTTGTAATGCTAGAGAAGTTATATTAAAACAGTTTAAAAAACTACAGTGTCAGGTTCAAGTTTAAGGTATTTTTCAGAAGTGTAATGAATAAATTTTTGTGTGCCCTTTTCTCTTTTCTTACTGGCTTAATTGTAATAGTCCCTGAACTGACATTTGCAATGTATGAATTAATATATAAGTTTAAAATGGCAGCAAATATTGAGTGAATATTTGTCCCATAAATAACAATGTGTGACTTTGAGGTTGAGAATGATAACAGACATGAGACATAAATGTCTTCATTCTTAGACAATGTCCAATTAATTTTTACCCTTCTGTATTAGGAACTCCATGTTGACAGTTTCCAACAACAAGTCTGACCTCCGACCCCAGTCCTACCTCGGGCTAGGTGGTGACCAGTGCGTGGGGTGCCGGCTGACCTCCCAGGGTGACCGCAGCCACTGTGTGGAGCTGATCATTGCTAAAGGTGGCAGCTGGTTCCTGGCGGCGGCCACGGAACATGAGATCTCAGACTGGAGGAACATGCTGTGTCTGGCTGTGTCCCTGGGAACTGTAGTAAGGTTTCTTTAATCAGCCATTGTGATCTAACCACTATAATAAGATATTGGTCCTTAAGTCCATTGTGTTTGAGCAATTATAAGATATTGGTCCATTAGGCCGTTGTGATCTAACAATTATAATAAGATATTGATACAATAGGCTATTGTGGTCTAATAAGTATAGTAAGATGTGTTTCATCTGCCATTGTGATCTAACCACTATATTGTGTTCTAGCAATTATAAGACATTGTGGTATAATAACTATAGTAAGATTTGTTTAATCTGCCATTGTGATCTAACCACTATATTGTGTTCTAGCAATTATAAGACATTGTGGTCTAATAAGTATAGTAAGATTTGTTTAATCTGCCATTATGATCTAACCACTATATTGTGTTCTAGCAATTATAAGACATTGTGGTATAATAACTATAGTAAGATTTGTTTAATCTGCCATTGTGATCTAACCACTATATTGTGTTCTAGCAATTATAAGACATTGTGGTATAATAACTATAGTAAGATGTGTTTAATCTGCCATTGTGATATAACTACTATAATAAGATATTGGTGCTTAAGTCCATTGTGTTTGATCAATTATAAGATATTGGTCCATTAGGCCATTGTGATCTAACAATTATAATAAGATATTGGTCCAATAGGCCATTGTGGTCTAATAAGTATAGTAAGATGTGTTTAATCTGCCATTGTGATCTAACCACTATATTGTGTTCTAGCAATTATAAGACATTGTGGTCTAATAAGTATAGTAAGATGTGTTTAGTCTGCCATTGTGATCTAACCACTATAATAAGATATTGGTCCAATAGGTCATTGTGGTCTGATAAGTAAAGTAAGATATGTTTTATATTGGCCATTGTAGTCTAACAACTATAATAAGATTATACGCCCTTGTGGTCTAATTAGTTAAGTAAGATGTGTCCAATAAGCTATTGTGTTAGAGTTAGATTGTAGCCCGTTACTTCTTTGTGATCAGACTAATACAGAAGAATAGTGTCTACTAGATGATTGTGATTTAACGACTATTATAGTGGTCCATTGTGATGTAACAATTAGAGTAAGATATTGGGTCTGAGTAGGCAGACATTTTGTATGTTACTTAATCTTATAAGTAGATTTTTAAGTAGGTTATCCAACTTATACTTCAGATAATTTTGTGATCAGATATGGTACAAGTCTATTAATAGCATCATAATTTCATTTTGTGATTCAGCTTTATTTTTAGTATGATTGGCCTACATTTTTGGCCTGTATACTTGGTAGAGCTGGCCTATATATTTGATAAAAATCTGGCCTATTTATTATGTCTGCGCTCTATTTGTGTGATATTGCTGTTCCTATATATCAGGTATATGTTGTTTGCCTACATATTTTAAATGCCAGGTTGCCTACACTTTTGAATGGCATGTTGTCTATATATTAAAAATGCCAGGTTGCCTATATATTTTAAATGCCATATTACTTACACATTTAAAATGCTACATTTCCTACACTTATAAAATGCTATGTTGCCTACATATTTTAAATGACAGGTTGCCTAAATATTAAAAACGAGCCGACCCGCTGCATATCATACGCTGCTATTTAGTTGTTTTTTTTCTACTTTTCAGTAATTTATAATTTGTGAATTCGACAGTACCAATGCTGCCATTGAAAATATTTGCTTAAAAACACTACCCCCCCCCCCCCATGTGAAAGCAGCCTCCTCTTAGTTACCTCCTCTAAGTTTAAAATCGTTTCAAATTAAATTATCTGTCCCTAATAGGCGTCACCAAACCCGTCTCTGTGATTGTAAAATGTAAACAGAGTGAACACCGCTCACCAGATCATGTGGGGGTGGTAGTGATAGAGAGGAAGAAAGGGGACTGTAAAGGCGCGCTTGCAGCTTGTTTTCTAACTGATCCCAGAAGAGAATTATATATATAGATGCTATGTTGCCTACATATTTTAAATGCAAGGTTGCCTATATATTTTAAATGCCAGATAGCCTACACATTTAAAATGCCATGTTTACAGCACGATGACACCCTGAGGACATGTGTACCCTGCTGTGCTGTGCTGGCCTGTGCCAATTTGTTCTTGTGTCACGAGGACCTCCAGACCAAATTCTTCCGAACACTGGGGCGGGCCCAGGTGGTGGATGTGACCAGTATAAGGATTGATGAGGAGGACCCCACTTACTGTGTCATTGTGAGTTTTATTCATATTCGCACTTTTTTCCAGTTAACTTTTTAAAAAAAAAATTTCTATTTTTAGTTTTCTGTTGTTTTTTTATTTTTGACTTTGTTCAGGCTAGTTAGTATTGTAAGTTGTCACTATATGCTGCACTTTAGTTTTGATTTAACTTTCAGATGCTTAACCTGTTTTCTGTAATTTGGGAATAAGTTTTTGTTCTTGATAGTCAAAAGTCCTGTGTGAGAAAAGGCTTCTGTTAAGTTGCTACTACGTATTAGTAGTGCTGTATAAATGCCTAGTGTATTGTTTGGAGTTTCTGCTTGTATTTTGAAGGGGTTACATCTTTGTGCTGTATAATGCCTAATGTAATGTATGGAGTTGCCTGCATTATGACTGAGTTAACATCTTGTGTTGTTTAATGTGTGGTGTAATGTGGGGAATGTATAATGTTGTATCTGTGTTATGACCCTGTTACCATCTTGTGCTGTATATTGTGTGGAGATGCACTTTATAATTCCTGGTGAAATGTGGTAGTGTATTATATGGTGCTTATGTTATGACCATGTTACCATCTTGTGGTGAAATGTGGGGAGTGTATTATATGGTGCTTATGTTATGACCATGTTACCATCTTGTATTGCAGGAGTTTGAGTCTCAAGAAGCCAGAGTCTCCAGCAATGAGTGGGTTTTTTACTTTGCTTCAGCCCAGGATTTGGACAGGTACAAAAGTGCAATATGTAAAGCCTGGAAGGAAATATTTCTGGTACAGTAACCTTTTTTCTTTATGTTGATCAGTCAAGTTGATATGTATACATAAATAAAGTTACCCCTTTGGACCTGACTGTCAGTAGGGGCAAAGGAAGTAGAGTTCAGCTGTTTCTCTAACCACAACTAATCCAGCAAGTCCTTTGCCCAACCACCTTTTCTTTCCCTAACTTAGTCAGGTGCCCACCTGACGTGTGTGGACCTGGAGGATATCTTACTGACTCTAGTCTGAGATCTGAACTAAAACTTTGAGGGTCATCACATTGTAGAAATAATTATGGCTCATAATTATGTGGGTTGTTTTTTTTTTTTTTTTTGGGTCATTTTGTCTGTTATTACTACAATATTCAAGTGCTTTGCTTTTTTAATATCTAAAGCTCAGCTTAGCATAAGGTTGGGTATTTGAAACACTCACATTGTAGAAATAATTATGGCTCATAATTATGTGGGGGGGGGGGGGGGGGGGGGGGTTGGGTCATTTTGTCTGTTATTACTACAATATTCAAGTACTTTGCTTTTTTAATATCTAAAGCTCAGCTTAGCATAAGGTTGGGTATTTGAAACATTCCGCGCAAGCACCATGTTTTGTGTCTTTTGTCTTTGGCAACTTGTTAATTTACACACCACATTTTTGTATCATTCAGGTAGAGCTTCCAATCCTGCCACTTGATAAAATTGGCCTCCAGAGGAACTGTCACTCTCATTCACAACATCTGCAGCAGCAGCTCTGCTTCAGGTGACCACTGGCTATGGCCAGTTGCTATATAGCTTGTGCATCAGGTGACCAGTGGCTATTTATAGCTTGTGCATCAGGTGACCAGTGGCTATTTATAGCTTGTGTATCAGGTGACCAGTGGCTATTTATAGTATTTATAGCTTGTGCATCAGGTGACCAGTGGCTATTTTTAACTATTGTATCAGATGACCAGTGGCTATTTCTAAGTTGTACATCAGATGACTAATCGTTATATTGAACGGATAAATTAGACCAGTGACTCTGTAAACAGATATGCTTAGATGGCCATTGTTTACATGAACTTTGCTTTGTGATGAGGTATTGCAGCTGATCATTGGATATGTCAAATGTTTTGCTTTAGCTGATCAAGTTGTAATGTGAAGCTCAGCTTTATATATTCAATGGGCTTTATGAACAGACGTATATTAGATTACCATTTGATCCCAGTCATGAAGAAATTATCAACATTCAAGGTTTAATTTTTTTGTAAATTTTCAGTTTGTGCCTGCTAAAATTGTGAATGATTGTGGATGTTTTCTCATGTTGTATGTAGATCTTGTGACATTCATTGTATGAATGTCAAGCTTATACTTTTTATCATGTGACTAGTCATGTGACTCTCACATCACTACTGAAGTATAACAGTTTAAACAGCTGAATGACAAAGATTCTTTGGCAGGTTCACATTACAACAAATGCTGTCTGGCAACTCAGCAGCTTGGTTTAGTCTTCATAACTTGTACACAAAAAATCTGCCCATAATTCATAATTTTTATATGATTTTTATGGAGTGACTTGATCATGACAACATTTGTTAAGGGTAATTTTGAATTTGACTCCTGATTGTGTGCTTGATTGTTCTGTTGAACTAGATTTGTAAATTTCAAGATATTTCTAAAAATGTGTGATCTACGGTGTAATACACTTTAATGTAGGAAATAGAAACTATTCTAAGAAAAGTGTGGAGATTATCACAGTGAACTCCGTTGTGTGCTACTAACTCTAAAAAAAATGTTGTTGATCTTTTTTCAGTCATTGTTTTACTATAAGTTTTTAAATTTTTTTTTTCAAAAAGGGTATGTTGCAATATTTTTTCTGACTTGCTGAAATAAAAATAAGAGTAAATCATCTGCCTTTAGTGGTAAAAACAGTTCCGTTTTGTTTTTTTTTCTTAATAATATGTGCTAATGTTTACCTGATTTGTAGGTAAAAGCTCAACCTAGCTATAACAGTGTATCAATAATATTTTCACACTTTAAAAGTGACATTTTTATTCACCTTGTGTTGTTAATTTTAAATTTATTTTTAAATTACTATTTGTAGTGAACCTTTTGAAAGTGGTAAAAACTTGGGTAAACAGCTCACAATGCTCAGTGTATCATTTATAGTTTCAATTTTTTAAATTTTGCATAGCTTTAGAGAACAGTTTATTACATTTTGTAGCTTTATTTATTTAATATTTTTTACACTTTAAAATTGTATCCTCACGTTTGTTGACTCTTTGCAGTCCTATACTGCAGTGATCACCTGAGAATTTTCTTTTGTGGAACATTCTAATGCTTCCACATTTGCCCAAACTATGTTTAGTACTTTACAGATAGTTACTGAAGTCTTGCAGGTAACAAAATTTTAGCGGAAGTGGGAAAATAAATAGTTATATTTGAATTGTTTTTCTTGTACTATATCTAGCAGTTTCTTTTTTACAAATTTTTTTAAAGTTAAGAATTTTTATTTTAAAATAAGGTTAATATAGTTAGTGAAATTAGAGCTAATTAAAACACCTCCACTGGTGAATGGGTTTATTTATGATGTAGCTAATACATTGAAATTGAAAAAGAAATTAGTACCAGTACATTGAATTTTTCTGTATAAAGCTTTTTGTTTTATTTTTTAATTAATTATTTTTTTTAAAGTGCCATGGTTGGAAAACTTGTATTTTTGCTTAGCCATATAGGAAGTGAAATTGTTTTATGCCCAGACTGTAAACAGGGGTCTCCAAACTTTTCAGTCCGAGGGCCGCATTAATTATCAAATTTCAGATTGGGGGCCAGTTTCTTCCTAGCATGTCTTTAATTTAATGATTTTTCTGGGCTACGTTCCTCAGCCATCAGCAACAAAAGTTTTTTTCCGTGGACAAAAAGATCTCCGCGGGCCGGATGAGAGGACCTCGCGGGCCGCATCCGGCCCGCGGGCCGTAGTTTGGAGACCCCTGGGTTAAAACATAACAAAATGTTTATCTTTAATATCGTCTAGAATTTATTTTTATTTTTATACTTTGCTTTTGTTACGATATTAAAACAATAGTTTATGTAATCTCTTTACTTTTTTGTATAACTTTCTTTTTGGCTGAATAATGCAAATATTTTTTTCGAATTCGACCATCATTCCAAACAAAAAATTTTGAACAGGCTGGAAGAATCAAAATGCTTTTTTTTAAAATTGTTTATTGAAAGCCCGCACATTTTAATGTTTAGCTTCCTGAGGGTTAAACTCTTCAAAAGTTCCCTAATTAACAGCGTTTTACTTTTTTTTTCAACTTTTTAAATACCGTTATATGCAAACGCAATGATTAATAACGTTCTTTTGTTTTTGATTGGTTAAAAAGTGTCTTTCATCACTTGCTGTGACTGGTGTATTATGCATATAACTCAGTGCATTTTTTAAATTTTGTTCTTTGTCCATTTGAAGGTTAAATATGTTGTGCAGTTAATTTTTTAATTAATATAAATAAGTTTAGTGGACTAAAATAAAAAATAGTGACTGATGATTCTGAAGTGAAAGTGATCAGCGGAGTGTAGGCTTGTGTGTGTGTGGTGACAAAATATAATTTAACGCGTCTGTTGTTTTTTTTTTTTGTTTTTTTTTATTATATATATAAAGTTCTATAAAAAAATCAGTCTCAATGCAATTTTTTAAAATTTACAATAGTTAAACAGTATATTGATCACAAACATTCATTAAGATGGTTTTATCGTAACATCCATAAACTATCCTCATTCACATACAGCCTCCCTTTGCTAGTCTTTTCTATACTAATTTTTTTTTTAACTAGTCTACGACACATGTACAGTTAAGGTGAATAATTAGAAATGGACATCAATTAAAATCTGTAGATTAAATGTCTAAATTAGTGTAAAGATGTGTGGATGATTTTGCTTTCATACCCTTGATCTGTGCAATGTATTTTTTCAAATTCTGCATTGGCCTTGAATTGTCAACTTTCTGCAAAAATAGGCGTGCATATTTTGTTTTTTTTGCCTTGACATTTAAGAATACAGACACCATGACACTTCATTGTGTGTGTGTGTCTTGTTGGTCTTGAGGTGTCCATTGTGCTATATTTATTATTGTGTTAATAATAGACTTGAGCATCAAGCCACCCATTGCACTAGTTTCCATGGTTATGTAGACTTGGGCTTAAACCCACCTACTGCACTAGTTTCCATGATTGTATAGACAAGATAAACACTGCTAGTTTTCATAAATGTATTGCATCCAGCCATGTCTTTCATGTTGTGTGTATATCTGTTGCACTCAAATTCTTAGATACATTTTCTTCCATAAGACTTGAGTTAAAAAACTTGCTAATGTTAAATATATATATATATATATATATATATATATATATATATATATATATATATATATATATATACATGTTCCGGTATGTATATTTTCCTTTTGTGTGTAAGTTAACTGCCGCATGTTCTGGGTATAGTTTCTGTGCAGTTGATAGGTTGTGCTACTGGCCATGGCAGTAATGTTACCAACACCATTGTGTACCCCATACTTTAAAGTTTAATATCATGAATGTTGGTACTGCCATTCAAATAGCAATTGGTTACTCTTAAATCAGTATTGCTGGTCATTTTTTTAAATTTTGAGTTAATTAAGAAAAAACAGATCAACAAAATTGTATGCTACCACTGTGTGACTTTGAAATACATTTTTTTTTAAAACAATGTTCTGCGTTTCTGCAATAATATGAAATAATGTGTAAAAAAACATTGAACTGTTAATTTAAGTTTGTATGATTGTGATATAACTGATGATACTTGGTTTGTTATTCCTCTTATTAGGGATCTTTTCTTGTTCATTTTACTGTTTTGTTGCTTTGAAATGTTTCTAAACATTTATTTTAAAAAGAACAATGTTGATCATTGGTTTATAAATTTTTTTTAACCTTTTGATTGTGTAAAAAATAGTTAAGGACGTGTTCTATTTTTGAGTTTCAAAAAAATGGGTTTAGTGAATAGTTACCTAGTTTTTTTTTTAGGTTTATTCTTTTATATACAAAATCCCATAATATAAAAAATGATCAATTTTTATAATACATTTTTAGCGCAAGTTCAACACATTTACTGAATGGTTGACTATAGGTCTGTGAAAAGGTATTGTTGACTGTAGTTCTATGGAAGGTAAACTGAATGGTTAACTGTAGGTCTAGGAAAGATAAACTTGACTGAATGGTTGACTGCATATTTATGAAAGGTAGCCATTACTGTAAGAGATACACTTGACTTAAAAGCTGACTAATTATTGATTAAAGTGACTCTAGCTGACAGATTGAAGTCTCTATAGTGCAATTTTTATTTTAGAAAATGTCAAAGGTTGGTGTGAAGTACTCAGCTTCTAGATATTGATTCTGTTTTTTTTTTTTCTTGTACAATTTTTTTTTTAATGAGCTATAAATTGATATTTTTAAAAAAACTTATAAATTATACAGTTGTTATGTGGTATATCAACAGTAGCCAGTATAAAAATTAAATTATTTTTGACAACTTGTGACATCTCCACTCATGGCAAGTTAATATTTTATTTTCTGTAGGTTGGAGAATTTTAAATTAAATTGGTTAACTGCAAGCATGATGCTAGCAGTATAAAAATAGTTGGCCATTAACTTTATGACAACACAGCTGCACTTGTCAATGACAAACTTGTATTCTGCAACAAATTTTTATTGTTGGTTTGTATCCTAAAAGATTTGTTGCTGCAAACCAAAGTTCTGATTACAACATTGATCATAATTCCATTCTCTTTAAGTTCTTTTAACTAGGATCAAAACTAAAAATTTAAAAACTGAACTCCTGTGATACTCAGAAAAGAAAAAAAACAATTTTGTTTCTTTTCTTTGTGTGGTTTCAAATTTTATAGTTAACTCATACTTAGGACAAGAAATAATAATATTCAGTTTGTGACTTAGTTTTTGATTCACATTGACAACTTTTTTCACATTTATTGTTATAGATAAGCAGCTGATTTTTAAAGACTTTGTTGGTTTTTTTTTAATATAGACAGCTTTGTTAAATATATGACCATGACACTGAAAACCTGTAGGGTTGTGTTGTTTAAAATATTTCACCACAGCATTTGGGTGGTTTTTTTTTATGACATCTGCTTAAATATATTTTTCCCTACCTATATTTAAAATTAACTGAGCTATTTTTCAAATTTTAGTTTCCGTTCTGTAACACGACTCTGATTTTCATATACAACAGTTTATAAAAATAACTGTTGTATCATATTCATTATTGTGGCACTTTTTAATTTTATGCTGAGAATTCTCTCCCCTTGCATGAGTTACCTCCCATGCTCTTTTGCTGTCTTCATATCCCTAGCCTGGCTGTATTGTGATATTATTTCAGTCGTGTGACCTACAATACATATCATACAAACTATGGCTTGGCTACACATTCCATCCACATTTAGACTAGGAACTCGCCAGTTGAAACAAAATAAAGCATTCATTCTGTCCCCCATCCCATCACCCTCTTTAGTCATGACAAGTTAGTGAAAATAAAAAAAGCTGAAATCGATTTTTTTTTTGTGTCGTTTATTATTGTGATGTTTAATATTGTTTCACTTAACTACATTTTTTTATTGACCAATTTAGGTTAATTACAAAATTTTCTTAGCATTTCTATGGTTTTGTTGTCAATTCTTTATAAATGGAACTCTTTTTAATGGAACTGTTTCTTGAAAATGCGTATCCGATGACAATGCAAACATAGTTAATGTTCAGTCTAACTAAATATTACATTAGTCATTAAAATTTAGCCGAAACGATTTCAACATAACAGGATATAAATAGATGTGTTTCTAGATATCAGGTGCCGTTGTAGTTGTCAGCGTTTTCATAAAGTCACGGATGGCGTTGACCTCCTTCCATACGGCACTGCCCTCCCCGTGGATGGGGTGGATGGGGTACCTCAGCCTCACCTCCCCCACACCGTCTATTTTAGGCAGGATGCATCTGGTTCCAGTGGCGGTGACGTCAACAACTTTACCCTAAATTTTGAATTTCACATTTATAAAGAATGTAAATATTTAAAAAATAGTACTTAAGGCTATATCCGAGTTAACAAAAAAAAATATGAATTTGATAATCTATAATTCTCTTCTTGGAGACGATAGAAAACACCAAGCTGTAAGCGCGCCTCCTAGCAGCCCCCTCTCTTCCTCTCTAGGCATATCGCTACCACCCCCACCCCCACATGGTCTGGTGAGATGTGGTTCACGCTAAATATTTACAATCGTAGAGCTGGATTTAGTGACGGCTATAGGGACATATAATTTAGTTTCAAACGATTTTAAATTTAGGGAAGGAACTAAAAGGAGGCTGCTATCACGGAGGGGGGGGGGGGGGAGAGGATAGGAGTTGGGGAAAGGAGGGTTTTAGTGTTTTAAAGCAAATATTTTCAGTGGCAGCATTCAAATTATGAATTACTGAAAAGTAGAAAATAAAACAACTAAATGGCGTATGATTCGCCGCGGGTCGGCTCGTATATCATATTCTCCTATCTTCGCCTCAGTTTCAGGAAAAACGAGAGGTTTCAATATTACTACTGCCCGATTGAACTGGAGTTGCTAACACCCTTACTGCTACATTTAAACATAGGCTAAGAGAAAGTTTAAATAACTCCTGCTTTATGTTGTTGTCTAATATTACATACAATTAAAAATGCTAGGTGCTGAGATATCAGCAAATAATATAATATTTCAGTACTTGTAACTTGATCGAGATTTTTTTTTTTTTGGAAAACAGATTATATTCTTCTTCAAACAATAGAAAGTGAATTACGTAGTGGAAAAAAGTACCAGAAATGCAAAAATGGTGTCTATAATAATTAATTTTCGTGCACCCCAAAGATGGGTGAGTGGAGAGGAAAGCAGAGTGTAAGAGTACATCAACTACCCGCACCCCCTTTATGTGCACCATCCCCATCCCGAATTATACTCACTCCCTTCACAGCGCTATAACTCCTACATCTACAAACACTGACCTCTGTAGTCTTCATCTTGACCAATGGCTCGATGGTGTCTGCCACGTCAGCCTGCACGGCTGGACCGTTGAAAAACGTCACTGGGGTCTGGTAAAAGGTCATGAAGTTCATGCCGTTGAAGGCCGTGGCGGCCGTCTTCCCATCCTGGTTAGGGTCATAGGTCACGTCAGGGTTCTTGATGACGAGGAGATCATAAAATGATGGTTAGTTCAAATGCAAAAGTAGATCTAGTCTGTGAGTTCAGAGGGCTAAACACACAAACACACACACACACACACACACATATATATATATATATATATATATATATATATATATATATATATATATATATATATATATATATATATATATATATAAAGTGGGGGCCGTGGCGGCCGTCTTCCCATCTTGGTTAGGGTCATAGGTCACGTCAGGGTTCTTGGTAACGTGGCAGAGATAAAAAAAATGATGGTTAGTTCAAATGAATAAGTAGATCTACTTTGTGAGTTCTGAAGGCTACATAATATATAAATGTATAGGGGGTGGGGGTTAAGCCTTCATTTCCCTCCTAAGATCAGCCAAAAGATCTGCTAATATTTAATAAGAAAACGACATTTAAAAATTACAAATACACAAAGGATTTTACTTTTTGATAGATATTTTTTTGGGGGGGGGGGGGGAGAGGTTAAGCCACCACCAGCCCCTTCTCTTTTGCCCATACTCTCTAAACACACTCTATGCGCGTGGTTTAGTATGTAGATTATTGGTAAAGTTTAGTGCATAGATTATTCGTTTAATTAGGTATTAAAGTGTACCGGTTATGGTAAAAGTGTTAATTTGGAATCAGTCTCTTCCAGGCAAATCGTCTTAGGCCATTCCCCCCTCCCCCTCCCGGAGATAAAAGTCTGGAAGAAAAACTGTTTTGAATGACTTAGAGTCTATTGCTTAGGTCAGGGGTCGGCAACCTGCGGCTCTTTTGATGTCAAGTTGCGGCTCTTCAGCTCCATGCACAAATTTTAATAATTATTTTATTTTTATTTCCAAAACTCATTAAAAAATTAGTCTGCAACACTCTGTAATAAACGACATAACAATAGTATAAACAATAAACATTCACTATTCTATTAGAATATGTTTAGTTACTCCCTATCTCAGTGTACTTCCTATTACATTGTCCATTCCGAATTGAAATATTCAACTTCACAAAGAAACTAAACCAGCTAAGTATAAAACTGAAAGGAAAATCTAGCCTATGTCTTGCTTGAAAAGGTGGTTTGTTTCGAAAAATTTTTTTTTTTTTTGTTGAATAAATGATGAGCGGTAAATTACTTAATTACGAAAAATCTGAAAAAAATATCGTTATGAAACCAATGCTTCTATTCAATCACTTCAGCATTAATATAAACATTTTAAAATTATTTATTTATATATATATATATATATATATATATATATATATATATATATATATATATATATATATATATATATATATATATATATATATATAGTATGATATTTGTTTAGGATTATATATGTACTAAACAAATATACTATTGACATAAAAATTTTAGTTGCTCTTTAAAAACCGGGTAATGTTGTAAATTGTAACTTTTGGCTCTTTCGTCTCAAAAGGTTGCCGACCCGTGGTAGTTTCTAATTTTAGATTGATCAAAATAAAATAAAAAGAGGGTGTGCTGGCATCAGACACCTGGGTCCAAACACCCCCCCCCCCTCTCCAACACCGACCTGGTTGTAGGCGATGTTGTAAGGGTTCCACTTGAGCAGGGGCGTCAGGTAAACGATCTCCATGGGGATGGCATAGGAGACCCGGGTGCTGTACTTGGTGCAGACCCCGCTCTTGCAGTCGTCCATCGTCATTGGTACGATCTTGTCACGTGAGTTGACGGCGACGAATAGAAATTGGTCCGAGTAGCCGCGGTGGGTAAGCTGTGTATGGGGAGAAGTAAGGAGAATAAAGGGGTACCCGTTTCATCAAACCCGGTACCCGCGTATTTAACCCTGGCACCCATTGATACAATTATTTCACAAAGGTCGCAACATAGATAACCGAGTTCCCACTTAATAAGATGCGGGGCCCTCTTAGTTTACGGAGGTACCCGTTAAACCCACTAACCTTACCGAGGTACCCACTTAACGAAGTCCACACTTATCTTACCGAAGTCAACACTGAACCTATCAAGGTCCCCACTAAACTTGACAATTTCACAATTTTCAATTACTGAGGTTCAAACTATCTTTATTGATGTCCCCACTAAACTTACCGATGTCCCCACTAAACAAAGGTTCCCACTAAACATAATGAGGTCCCCACTAAACTTACCGAGGTACCAACTTAACATACCTAGGACCCACTTATCGAGGTCCCCACTAAACATATCAAGGTTCCACACTAAACATACCGAGGTGTGCCCTAAACGTACTGAGGTCCCCACTTAACTTACCGAGGTCCCCACAAAACTTGCTGAGACCCCCACTAAACTAACCGAGGTCCCCCACTTAATATACCAAGGTCCCCACTTAACTTACCGAGGTCCCCACTAAACTTGCCGAGGTCCCTACTTAACTTACCGAGGTCCCCACTTAACTTACCGAGGTCCCCACTTAACTTAACGAGGTTCCCACTAAACTTACCGAGGTCCCCACTTAACTTGCCGAGGTCCCCACTTAACTTACCGAGGTCCCCACTTAACTTACCGAGGTCCCCACTTAACTTACCGAGGCCCCCACTAAACTTACCAAGGTCCCCACTTAACTTAACGAGGTTCCCACTAAACTTGCCGAGGTCCCTACTTAACTTACCGAGGTCCCGACTTAACTTACCGAGGTCCCCACTTAACTTACCGAGGTCCCCACTTAAATTAACGAGGTTCCCAGTAAACTTACCGAGGTCCCCACTTAACTTGCCGAGGTCCCCACTTAACTTACCGAGGTCCCCACTTAACTTGCCGAGGTCCCCACTTAACTTACCGAGGTCCCCACTTAACTTACCGAGGTCCCCACTTAACTTACCGAGGCTTCCACTAAACTTACCAAGGTCCCCACTTAACTTAACGAGGTTCCCACTAAACTTAACGAGGTCCCCACCTAACTTACCGAGGTCCCCACTTAACTTACCGAGGTCCCCACTTAACTAACCGAGGTCCCCACCTAACTTACCGAGGTCCCCATGGCCCCATTCTTGGCAAAGTTGTACCACCTGTGGTAGTACGAGGACCTGAGTGGGGACTTGGTGCCGTCAGCCGTGTACAGGGGAGCGCCGTAGTTCTCCTTGACGTCCGCGGCAGGTACGTTGTCCAGTCCAGGGATGACCTGCATGATCTTGTCGTAGATGTTAAAATCGCTTTTACTGAAATATCACCAATTTTAAAATAAATATACGTCATCTTCAATCTCAATACTTAAGAATGGGCATACCCTCTCCCTCGACGTCCACACGAAGCTTGGAGTGTCGTGAAATGCGATACCATCTTTATATACAGTGGGTGGGACTAATAGATACAAACAGGATAAAAACCACAAACTGTACATTTGATCAGAGTCCAATTCGTTGAGTTGGAACCTGGCACCTCGAGTCTTGAGTACCCCAGCCGTGTCCAGGCCTTGACTGGTGCTCCAAGACAAGTCCTCCCTCTGTTTCAACAATAGAGGTTATAATTTGTTGATCAAGTCCTAGTAATAGAAACGTTATCGAACCGCGGGGGGGGGGGGGGGGGTTATGACATACGTGATGATTTTTTGTGGGGGGTGGAGGTATGTGAAACAGGAAACGATACATTTTGTAATTAACAAAATAATTAATTTATAAAACTTTGCCAATTAATTTACGGAGAAAAAAAAACCACCGAATTAACATTAACTTTACGATGTACAAAATTAATTATAAAGACACCGATGCAATAGGGGTAGGGGGGTGACACCAATTCAATAAAATTTTAAAATATAAGCTACTGCATAAACAATGTTTTATCTAGTAAAAATTTTAAGAAATTAAATGGAATTGTATACACAATAGTTGTTGACGGTGGATAGGTTGACACCCTCAATTACTGCACCAAAAAGACATTTCGAAATTACTAGAACCCCTACCTGTTTGAGATATTTAGTGGGGAAATCGAAGGGACTCAAAAACTGATATTCTTCAAATATTTTGTGAGGAAATCGAAGGGACTCAAAAACTGATATTCTTCAAATATTTTGTGAGGAAATCGAAGGGACTCAAAAACTGATATTCTTCAAATATTTTGTGAGGAAATCGAAGGGACTCAAAAACTGATATTCTTCAAATATTTTGTGAGGAAATCGAAGGGACTCAAAAACTGATATTCTTCAAATATTTTGTGAGGAAATCGAAGCCATTAGAAAACCAAACTAATTAATTAAAATATTTTTTAAGGAGATCGAAGGGATTCAAAAATTAATATTGTTGAAATATTTTATATGGAGATCGTATGTATTTTAACACCAACCTGTTTGAGATATTTGGTGGGGATGTCAAAAGGAATCGGGTAACAGAGCACCCTGTAGTTCCATTGCCCGTAGACGGGGACTCCTGTGGTCGAGTCCATGTACATGATTTTACGGGGGTGGAAGGCTATGTTCTCAAAGTTGTCCTTGATGCCGGTATAGGCCATGTAACGCACCTGAAACCAACATACAACATAAAATAGATCAATTCATACAAAGATGTAACTGTTTTAACGTATTAGAGAAAAGATGTGGTCGAATGGTAGAGCGTTTGGCTGTAGCCCAGAGGTCTTTAGTTGGGATCTCGTTTCGGACTTGTGACTGTAAGACGTCCCTGAGTCCACCCAGCTATGAATTTAAAATGTTATATATTTCGTGAAATGAGCTGGTTGAAAATGTAGATCTATGTCAAATTCAATCGCTTTTTCCTACCCATTGTTTCAAAATTATGTGATTGTTATTGTTCCGTAACAAATTATCTCAAGGACAAATGATTGAAAATGTATTCGAATCGACAAAAATAATTCTAAAAACTAAAAGTGCTTTGAGAAAATTTTGTTTGAGATCATTTGTCAAGGATATTATTTGTTTTTATAAATTTTGTCATGAGATCATTTGTCCGTGAGATCCGTTTGTCATTAAGATATTTTGTCTGGGATCATTTTTCTGTCACCGATTCTTAGTGGTATCCACCTTTCTTGTGTCACTATTAACGCCTTTTCTTTAACAGTCTCTTAAGATGTCGACAATGTCCTGAATTTGAGTCTAATTTAGACTCTGATTCACCGCGATTTTCCTTACAAGGATTACCTGCTGTGGTGTGTGGGCTAGCGAATCTTAACAATGGTATAAACTTAAATCTTAATCACAATTTATAGAACGAATATTGTATGGTATTTTATTCTCAGAACTACGCAATTTTTTATGTCAGAGGAACGGAAGTTAAAGAAACGTTGACCTACTTTCTGCATGAGGTCATCCCAGTTACTGGCATCCAGGCGGTGCCGGTCACTCTGGAACGGTTCGGTTATTTCCGTCGTCAAATCTGTAGGTGACGTAAAAGTTAATTTTAAAAAAAAGCAATTATCAAACTGTGATTCTGTTTACGAAAAATGGTAGTAAAACACTTGCCCAAGTCATCCCAACACGCAAACGTCCGTGTGGGATAAAAGACTTCGAGTAAACGGAATTAGGCATAACAACTTTTTTATCAATTTTTTTGGTAAAAGTGAATGTTAATAATAAACGTAACTCAGAACTAGCTTTTAAAAAATTGGTACGGGCCTATAGCAAATTATAACAGACATTTGGAAATAACAACTGGTCTTTAGCAAAGAGAACTCGCATTTAACAAGGAGAAGTGATTTTTACAAAAGAGAAATAATTCTTAACAAATGAAAACTGACGTTTAATAAATGAGAACTGACCTATAACAAAAAAAACTGTCCTATCCATAAGACTTGACCTATAAGAAAAAGAACTGACCTTTAAGCCACATGCCCTCCATGTAGCAGATCACGGGCTTGAAGTAGTTCTTGTAGTTTCTCAGTGTGGAGTTTTGTGTGGCGAACGCCTTGAACCATTCTTTCATCTCCAGGATTTGTTCCTGTCACAGCAGACAGAAGATGTTGGTCAATGGGAAGATAGAAGGCGATACAAGTTGAGAAAACACGCAACATATATTTGTATATGTGTGTGTGGGAGTTTGATGGTGGAAACATATCCACACTGTTGTAGGACATTAGTTGCTATCGCCATTATGTCTCAGATAGCGGCACTATAGAACAGGACTTTGATACATACCGCTACTGTGGCATAGGAATTTGATACATACCAGCACTGTGGCATAGGACTTTGATACATACACGGAATGTGGCACATGACTCACCGCTACTGTGGCTTTGCTTGTGACTTCCGGTGGCACCTCAGGGTATGGTATATCTTCCAACGCTCCAAAACTAGTGTTGGTGGTCGAGGGACGGACCAGCTTAAAGTCCAGATGACGGGTTCGAAACTCCACGCCGTTGATGACAGCGGCGATCTGAAAGACGAGATTTGGTTAAGTTTCAAAAACTATCAGGTTAAGCCAAGTTTTTTTCTTAAATTAATAAGGTCGGATGATGTTCTATATCACTGCGTTAACTTAGCTATGGTCGACGTGTTTTTTTTTATAGTCATAAAAGCCCATCGTAAATAAACAGTCAATTTATCTTCACAAATCTTTACATTACAAATTCCCCTCTCCCAAAAGTACAAGCAAGCTTTCATTATAAACACAAACTGCCCTCAACACACACCTCCAACATCAAAACCTCCCCCATCACACACATACCCCATCACACACCTCCCCCTTCACCCACCTCCCCCTTCACCCACCTCCCCCACCACACACCTCCCCCATGACTCACCTCCCCCACCACTTACCTCCCCCGCCACACACCTCCCCCATTACCCACCTCCCCCATTACCCACCTCCCCCATCACACCCATCACCCACCTCCCCCATCACAAACCACCCCCATCAGCCACCTCCCCCATCACACCCATCACACACCTCCACCATCACTCACCTCCCCCATCACCCACCTCCCCCATCACACCCATCACCCACCTCCCCCATCACAAACCACCCCCATCAGCCACCTCCCCCATCACACCCATCACACACCTCCACCATCACACACCTCCACCATCACCCACCTCCCCCATCACCCACCTCCCCCATCACACCCATCACCCACCTCCCCCATCACAAACCACCCCCATCAGCCACCTCCCCCATCACACCCATCACACACCTCCACCATCACACACCTCCCCCATCACCCACCTCCCCCATCACCCACCTCCCCCATCCCCCACCTCCCCCATCATACACCTCCCCCATCACCCACCTCCCCCATCACCCACCTCCCCCATCCCCAGAGTCCTGATGTAATCACTGTGATCATGAATGCCAGCAGCACTGTAGTCCAGATGTGAAGAACCGTAGTAGTTTCTCGAGCCTTCTGTGTCATGTCGGAGTTGTTTGATACCAGACTGGCCGTCGGTTCGGATCCTGCATAGAGGATATTCATATATCATGTAACATGAGTATATATATATATATATATATATATATATATATATATATATATATATATATATATATATATATATATACATATATATATACATATATATATATATATATATATATATACATATATATATATATATATATATATATATATATATATATATATGTATATATATATATATGTTCTTGTGTCCAAATAGGAGTTTTAATTTGTTGATCGAACGCGACGAACCTAAACTGAAATTATTTTTATATAGATAAATAATTCTTAATAGGCGGCGTGGTCGTGTTGTTAGAGTATTTGATTACTGACTCAAATGACCGAGTTCTTTTCTCCTACTAGACTACGTGTAGCGTCATTAAGTCCTCCCAACTTTGATGTGTATGGGAATTCAAATCTGTTGGACTACACAACCGCTTATATCCGACATTTATAAAAAAAAACACAGCAAAAGCAGAAAAAAAAAATCTCTTATAATAATAATAATAGTTCGTTTGGACTACGTACCATGGTATATCGGAAATAAATAATGAAAAATAGCTTAACACAGGGGTCGGCAACCTTTTGAGACGGAAGAGCCAAAAGCTACAATCTACAAAATTTCCCAGACTTTAAAGAGCCACTAACATTTGTATGTGTATTTCGGTAGTGGAAAGCATGGAACAATTGCCACGGGGCTTGCCACATCACAGCCCCACAGCTGTCCATGTACACTCTACACCACCTATTCTCATTGTTTTTTATTTAGTTTAAAGTTGTTTTTAATTTTCCAGTATAATTTTTTTTTTGGAGTTTTGAAAATAAAAAAAATATAATTATTATGGAACTGGAGAGACGCATATTGACATCAAAAGAGCCGCATGCTGCTCGCGAGCCGCAGGTTGCCGACCCCTGGCCTAACTAGATGAAGGGTTGAAGCTTCTCTACCAACCTTTCCTCGACGAACTCCTGTAGAATCATCGTTTGCTTGACCAGTGTGTTCAGTTGGTCCTGTTGAGCGTTCAACTTTGCTAGAACTTCCGGGTCAATGACCGCCCCGCCCAGTGCCACAAGAGACAGTACCAAAACAATCTGCGACTATAAAAAAAGAATTGGGTCAAGGTCACAATGTTAAAAGTCACAAGGTGTTGTTAGGCAACATTTTTATGTAATAATTAAAAAAAAAAACGGTTTAATTAAATTATTGTTCGTTATGTTCACCTAAGGCCATAAACTGTTGGGTTTGTGTTGATTATCAAGAGAAATTATAAATTGTTTTTTTCGGTTATACAAAATCGCTGAAAAGTTGATACAGAACTACAAGTTTGATACGATACTTGTATATGAAATTACATCAACCTAGCTGTAACGATACTCGAATTATCGTGTTTACAGACACACATGCACACATACATACACACATAAGAATACGGACAAAATTGCAAAACTATTATTTTTCCGAAACGTCGAGATATCTGTGAAAATCTTGATTTTGATTTTTTTGCACGATTACAATACTTCCTGTATACTTTGAATACGAAAAAGTAAAAAGAAGACGGATCTGGAGTCCCACATATCCTAAGAATGAATCCCTATAATATCGCAGGAATGTCGCTAAGGGGAGAAAATAGCAGGGAAGGCCTAAGGAAACATAAAGGCGCACGGCGGAAAAACAGCTGTCATGGGGGACTGCCAGGAAAATTGCCAATGATCGACAAAAGTGGAGGGAGCTTTATGTGGCGGTCCAGTATGCCTTGGGCACACAAAAAGGAAAAGGAAAGTGATGAGGGTAATAATTCTACTACAATGAAGAACAAAAAAAAATGTGACAAACCGGACGACATCACACACAGGTTCAGGCGTATTGTACTTACGTTCATGACTGGTCCGCTCAAGCTTTCTGCTAAACGTTGCATCAAACGTTCACTTTTATACTGCTCACAGCTAGATCCACACGATGCACCATCGATTAGTTGACGCGTGTCTAATCGGTATTCGGATAAAGGCATCAGTCAGAATACAGAAAGGGGTCGGTGCGGTCGAGACGGTAAAGCTCATGGTTGCTAAACCGAAAAGTCTCCAGTTCGAACCCTCGGGCTGATGAGGCTCGTTAGCTGGGGACAGCCACTCTTCTAGGAGAGACAACTCCAAAATCAAACAACTGCTACCTTGTAGTTTGTTCTTGGTTGGACAAAGGATATAATCCAAAAAGAAAAGTAGGCTGAAATCGGAGTCAATGGCCTCAATGGCGCATAACCAATTGACACGTATCCTGAATTGTGTTGGAGGGGGATCCATTCCAACACTAAAAATTAAGAACAGATTAGAGACAGATAATATAGTTTTTAAACGATTTGAAACTAAGGGGAGGTAGCAAGATAAAGAACTATCCTTCGCTATATCAGATTGCTGTGTCTGTAGTTTGTGGTCACAGACGGCTGCAGTAGCGTAGCGAGGGGGGGGGGGGGGGGGGCGGGGAGGGACATATGTCCCCGGGCGCCGACCTTAAGGGGCGCCAAAATGGGTTGGAAAAATAAATTGAAAGGTTGAGGGGGGTGAAAATCGAAAGTTTGAGGGGGGGGGGTGCAAATCGAAAAGTTTGTCCCCGGGCGCCGGGAAGGGTCGCTACGCCTCTGGACGGCTGCATTCAAGGAGCAGAAAATCGTCTTTTAGATATCGCGAGCTACTGATGATGTTTTGAAAGCAAATATTTTTAGTCGTGTCAACTTCATCAATAGGAAATCGCTAAAAAGTGGAAAATAAAACCAATAGTAAAAAATAGAAGAAAAAAAAAACAAATATAAAAAAAAGAAAATTAAACTAATCTGAGGGGTCGGCGTGGTCGAGTCGGTAAAGCTCATGGTTGCTAAACTGAAAAGTCTCGAGTTCGAACCCTCGGGCAGATAAGGCTCGCTAGATAACTCCAAAATCAAACAACTGCTACCTTGTAATTTGTTCTTGGTTGGACAAAGGCTATAGAAGCACATCCAAAAAGAAAAGCATGCTGAAATCGGAGTCAATGGCCTCAATGGCGCATAACCAGTTGACACGTAATCCTTAATTGTGATGGAAGCATGGTAGAGTCGTCAAAAGCTCATGGTTGATAAATTCGAAAAAAAAAGTTTCGAGTTTAAACTCTCTGGCAGATAAGGCTCGATCCCTCCCGACCCTAAAAATTAAGGACGAAGAAGAAGAAACTAATTAGCTTTATTTAATAAAATATTTATATTAAATTATATGCTCATGAGATCTTTTTTATTTTTTAGCGAAAAAAGTATTTACTTTTATCACATTTTACACCTGCTGATTCTTACAGCTAGTAATAATCTATTAAGACATTATCTATCATTCAATGAGTCTATTCACACGTCTGAACGTGCTATTCGTACTATTTAAAACTGTCTATTCACACGTCTTAACGTGCTATTCGAACCATATACAACTGTCTATTCACACATCTTAACCTGTTATTCGTATATAGAACTGTCTATTCACACATCTTAACGTGCTATTCGTACTATATAGAACTGTCTATTCACACGTCTTTGCTTTTATTACAACATTAAATCTCCAATTCTGATTTCTCTTAAATATCAACTGCCATACCTCAACAGTATAGTCTTTCACACCTCAACTGCCTATTCTCACGCGTACCCCTCGACTATCCCCACGATCAAAAACGTAGAAAATGACGGCATCTGTCGCTAGTAAAACAAAGGGCGGCTACTCGAGCTTAACATGTAAAAATAAAACTGTTGAACTAGGTACAGGCGCGATCAATGGCGAGAACATACAGGCATACATACACCTGCATAGGTGTGCTTTCATCTGGTTAATTAATTACTCATTAGTTATCAGGCAAAATCGTCAACAGCTGAAAGGATTTATGCAACCAGTAAACAGTAGAATCATTGGTTTTTTAATACTCAAGTATAAAAGGAATACAAGTTTTGCAGTCTTCGCTATAAAAATCCGATTTGCTTCTAAACTGGCATTTTTATTTTTGACGAAACAACCTACACGAACATCAGTTTTATTGATACAATCTAGACGAGCATCAGTTTTGTTGATACAATCTAGACGAGCATCAATTTTGTTGATACAATCTAGACAAGCATCAGTTTTGTTGATATAATCTAGACGAGCATCAGTTTTGTTGATACAATCTAGACAAGCATCAGTTTTGTTGATACAATCTAGACAAGCATCAGTTTTGTTGATATAATCTAGACGAGCATCAGTTTTGTTGATACAATCTAGACAAGCATCAGTTTTGTTGATACAATCTAGACGAGCATCAATTTTGTTGATATAATCTAGACGAGCACCAGTTTTGTTGATACAATCTAGACAAGCATCAGTTTTGTTGATACAATCTAGACGAGCATCAGTTTTGTTGATACAATCTAGACGAGCATCAGTTTTGTTGATACAATCTAGACGAACATCAGTTTTGTTGATACAATCTATGGACAATCTAGACGAGCATCAGTTTTGTTGATACAAACTATATCGAGCATCAGTTTTGATGATACAGCCTAGACGAACATCAGTTTTGTTCAGACGAGCATCATTTTGAACTGAATCCAAATTTTTGCTGACATGCCCACACTGAAGAAAGCACCGACTACATAGCAAACACATGTTACATATCCAATGTTTGTTTTGGGCGACAAAAACTCAAAAAAGCCAACCTGCAGACGTTCGTTTTCGGATGACGTCAAGACGTGAAAAAAAAAAAATCTTTGTGTTGCTATAGTTTCTGGTAACAATTTCAGTCGCCACTTTTTCCAGTCGTAAAAAAAAAATTGAAAATAGTTACCTTCAAGTTTAAATACTGCGATTGCTTTAGTGTTTGCGTTTAGTCCATACCATTACCAAACCGCACAACAGGCAAGAAAATGAATGCCTTGTTACTTACATCCCCTGCCTTAACTTTTAACGAGACCCTGGGCGTGTCCGCGTCATCCGGCTCGTGGGGTCCACTGGTGAAGAACGAGGCTGGGGTCCGGTAGTAAAAGTTGCGGTACGCACACCTCAGGGCCGTTTCGTTGGTTAGACCATCCTCCACTCCAGGTATGGGGGTGAATATGAAATGTTTATAGAATAAAACGAAGTTAAAAGCTAAGACAAGGAGGTTAAATCCTGGAAGCAGAGTTTCTTTTTGGAAACTCTTCGGGGGGGGGGGGGGGGCTGCGAAGAAAGTCTACCGCACCACCCCCACGAAATTTGAATTTACATAGAAAATACATACTTTTAAAAGTGTCCGCCCCACCCCCATCCCCGAAAATATCAAGTCACCCTCTCTCAGGGCCGGCGCTACCTATAAGGCGAACTAGGCGATTGCCTAGGGCGCCATCGCTAGGGGGCGCAAAATGTTTAATCGCTATTATCAAAAAGTAGCTAATAATTAAAAACTTTTATAAAGGAGTAGTGATCTATTTCAGCACCCAGGACGAACTATCAATTTTTCACCCTCACCGCAAAATTAGGTCTATATAGGCCTATATTTATTCGCGATAGTGAAAATGCACCCACACCTCCCTAATTTGGAAACGTCGGGGCGCTTTTTACCAGTCACTTTGCCTTTTTAATTTAGTGTCACATCATTAATGTAGAAAACGATTAAATAAGTTCGTAATTTAAATTTCGAACATTTCAAAAGGTTATCTAATTTTAATAGGGCTTGTAAGTCTCGTTTTCTCTGACTTTGAATTAGAAATATGTTCTGGTGTATAGAGTTATGTAATGACGGGGTGTTCAAAGTATTGTACTTGTTTGGTAAGTTTTGATGAATCGTTTAGATTTGGGAGTAACGGCGGAAGGCTGTTGCTGATATGGTTTCATAGGTATAAAGCAGGGGTCTCCAAACTTTTCAGTCCGAGGGCCACATTAACCATTAAATTTCAATTCGGGGGCCAGTTTCTTCCAGGCATGTCTTTGATTTTTCTGGGCATATTTCCTCAGCCATCACCAACAAACGTTTTTTCCGTTGACAGAAAGATCTCCACGGGCGGGATAAGAGGACATCGCGGGCCGCATCCGGCCCGCGGGCCCTAATTTGGAGACCCCTGGTATAAAGTAGCGAAGTGATCAAGTGTCATAATTTTTATTCGGCTGTTTTGTAGTTGAAGGTCTAGTGGAATCTGATTGGTAATAGAGAAATGATAACGCAGGTGATGAAGTATCGTAGTTCTGGAGTTCGGGAGCTTTGATTCTTGTGGTATTAAGGTATCGAATTATATTGACTGTTAAAGTGTAGTAGTAGGTCCAGTGAAATCGGTGTAGATTGGGAGTACCGTTTGTAGAGCTTGGTGAAGTTAAACGAGTTGGTGTCGTAGTTCTGGAGCATCGTGTCTAATTATCTTTAGGTATCGATGTTTGATATGTGTTGTGAATGTAGTAGAGTAAATCAAGTAGTCTAGTTTATCGTAAGTTAGATTATTTCAATTCAGTAGCGAACACACTACAAGGAAAGGCAGGCGCTCTCTAGTTGAAAAACATACTTTAGTTTTTTAGGAATCTATATTCCTACTCTTAAAGTATGAATATATAATATTAAATAGGACGGAATTTATAACTAACCGTGAACTTTGTTTTGTCAAATTATAATTTTTTTTATATTTAATCAATACTTCTAGCAATGTCTAAAACAGTTACCCGTTTTTAATTTGGTGAAAAGCGTCCCTTTACTTAGGGGATCCAAAATTTGATACGATAATAATCCATAGTAGAAGACGTATACAAATGAATCTCATCAAACTTGAATAAAAGCATGTTGTAATAAAGCTAAAGTTTTTAGACTTTCAATCCAAACCTACAGTTAAGTATTCTATAAGTAAAATATATTGTTTTTACAAGATTACATACCTAATATAAAAGATTTGTTATTATTATTAGTTAATAAAATTTAGAGCGTTTTATTGTGTTGTTAAACATGTCTTAGTTACACTTGGTTAATTTAGCTATTCTTGTGAGTTATTTCCCTTGAAAAAAATTTTGATATTTGGATTTTCAAATGGGAAATAATTCGTTGCTTAACTTTACATTCCTTTCAAATTCCTGTATCTTAGGTTGACCGCTTACAAATAAATACAACTTTAAGTTATTATTTGCTTTGGCAAAATTATATAGAGCTTAATTTAAGTTCTAAACAAAATAGTTTGGTATATATTTTTAGCATTATCAAATTGAAAAACAAATGCATCAGTAGCCGTTGTTAGTCGTAAATTAAACATCAAATAAACTGTCTTTTCATATTTTCACCCTTTCCTAAAGGATTCATGTATAACAATTTTAGGCATGAATCTATAACATTTATAACCTTTTATTTTTTAAAAAAAATGGTTTTACAATCACACAATATAGACAATTGTAACTAAAAACAGTCAAGCTTAAAACAGGTCAGTTCCGTTCTGGAACTCACATTGGGAGGACTGCAGAGAGACCAACAATACAAGCACTTCTTTTTTCAGTGGGTTTTTGCCAGACTTTTTTCTCCCTGGGGAGGGGGGGGGGCTATGTCGTAAAGTACAAAGTAGACTCGTGGACTTAGCAATTTCAATAAAATGTAATTACACTTGCAAACTGGAATTGAAGGAATTAGTAAGAACTTTTGAGACGATGGAGGCAAGTAAAATTTGATTTTGATGTCTACTTATAACGTGTATGCAATGATAATAAATTAATATGTCACTTTTAAATAATTGTTTTCTTATACATATGTTTTAGTAATTAATTTGTGTGGAAAGTTGCGTTGTAATAAGTTTTGCTTAGGGCGCTAAATAACCTGGCGCCGGCACTGCCCTCTCTCACCGGAGAAAAAAGTCTGAAAGAAACACTGCTTGGAAGAGCTTATCTATATATATAAAAGTCTCTTCTGGGAGACGCAAGAAAACAAGCTGTAACGCGCTCCCTACCGCCCCCACTCCTAGATGGTCATGTGAGCTGTGTTCACTCTAAATGTTTACAAACACAGCCGGGTTTAGTGACGACTATTAGGGGCAGATAATTTAGTTTGAAAGATTTTAAACGTAGGGGGGGGGTAACTAAGTAGAGTTTACTTTAACGGAGGGGGGGGGGAGTTATCGTCCTTAACGAGCGACTTATAGTGTTTTAAAGAAATATTTTCAGTGGCAGCGTGGGTAGTGTTGAATTCACAAATTATGAATAACTGAAAAGTAGAAAAAACAACAACTAAATAGCGGCGTATGTTATGCCGCGGGTCGGCTCGTGTGCTTAATACTCTCAGTGCCAAGTTGTTTTTACACGCTATTTATCTGTCCACATGGTCTGCTGGATTTGGGTTGGTGGGTTGGTGGATTGGTGGATTGGTGGGTTGGTGGGTTGGTGGGTTGGTGGATTGGTGGGTTGGTGGATTGGTGGGTTGGTGGGTTGGTGGGTTAGTGGATTGGTGGATTGGTGGGTTGGTGGATTGGTGGATTGGTGGATTGGTGGGTTGGTGGATTGGTGGATTGGTGGGTTGGTGGATTGGTGGGTTGGTGGATTGGTGGGTTGGTGGATTGGTGGGTTGGTGGATTGGTGGATTGGTGGATTGGTGTATTGGTGGATTGGTGGGTTGGTGGATTGGTGGGTTGGTGGGTTGGTGGATTGGTGGATTGGTGGGTTGGTGGATTGGTGGGTTGGTGGATTGGTGGATTGGTGGGTTGGTGGATTGGTGGGTTGGTGGGTTGGTGGGTTGGTGGATTGGTGGGTTGGTGGGTTGGTGGATTGGTAGATTGGTGGGTTGGTGGATTGGTGGATTGGTGGGTTGGTGGATTGGTAGATTGGTGGGTTGGTGGGTTGGTGGGTTGGTGGATTGGTGGATTGGTGGGTTGGTGGATTGGTGGGTTGGTGGGTTGGTGGATTGGTGGGTTGGTGGGTTGGTGGATTGGTAGATTGGTGGGTTGGTGGATTGGTGGATTGGTGGGTTGGTGGATTGGTAGATTGGTGGGTTGGTGGATTGGTGGGTTGGTAGATTGGTGGGTTGGTGGATTGGTGGATTAGTGGATTGGTGGATTGGTGGGTTGGTGGATTGGTAGATTGGTGGGTTGGTGGATTGGTGGATTGGTGGATTGGTGGGTTGGTGGATTGGTAGATTGGTGGATTGGTGGATTGGTGGGTTTATCGTCAATCATCTAGCTCAATTTGAAAAGATTTCGTTCAAGATTTTATGATGATTAGTGTGTAGGGGGCACTGTGATTTAGCTAACAAAAGAGAAAGACGGCGGGTGTGTTATACTCGGGCACGTTTAAATTAATGAATTTATCGACTGTATGGGACGGGGTGGTCGAACGGTAGAGCATACATATGCTAACGCGTCTCGAGGAGTTTGAATCTGGGTTTAAGGCAGTAGACCGTCCGTGAGTCCACCCTACGATGATGGCTACTTGACTCACGTTAGTTAAAGTACAGGGGACTGGGCACAGTGCTGACCACACTATCTCTTCAAACGCCGAGTTCACGGAAACTGTTGAACTCTACTGCACTTGCCCCATGGACTGTCACGTTCTAAAAATAACTTAACCATCGCGTGTGTCAGCTAAAAGACTTAATGGAGTCTAGAACAACGCACTGATCGTCGTTATCCTCGTCGTTGAGATGGAACCTGGCCGCACGTTTGCTCTTTACATCTTGCTCAGTCAAGTTCCGTGGGTAGCGCCAATGGAAGTCATCTCTCTGTCAGCGACAACAACAAAACTCTAAACTCAATACATTGTGCTGAGGGAGTACGTTTGTGTAAGCCTATATGTAATGTAATGTTTCCCTTTCAAACTTGACGGTCTAAGGGTCAAGTGAAGTAGAGTTCACTTGTTTCTGTGACCTCGGCATATGAAGAGATAGTGTGGTCAGCACTATGCCCAGCCGCCTTTACTTTCCCTAACTTGAGTTAGGTACCCATCACAGTTGGGTGGACTCAGGGACGGTCTACTGACTTGAACCAGGATTCGAACTCTAGACTTACGGGTTAGCAGTCCAGCTCTCTACCGCTAGACCACTCCGTCCCAAGCCTATATGTACCGGAGCTTAAAGGCTCACACGTTGAATCATGGAACCTGTAATATTCTATCAATTCAATACAAGGATTCTTTAGACAATTTTTTAAAAACATTTTCTTTCAAAAAATTTCAACAAGTTAATTTCTCTCATGTTGTTAAATATTCAACCAGTGTATATGTACAGGAGCTTAAAGGTTCATATGTTCACTACGGTTTGGAACTCTTTATTAATAGTATTTCTATTCAAGAGAAATGTTTTACAACATTTTTTAAAAATGTTGTTTGTTTTTGTACTCACATATTTTTAGTAATTCGTTCCAGTTGATAACAGGTGGATTTTTTTTGACGATTTTTAGCTGTCTCACCCCCCCCCCCAATACATATAACACTTGACGTGACGTCACATCTTAGCCGACATCTCCCCCTCAACATTGGGTATAATAATCAATAGGGCCTATCTATTACAAATGCAGACTTTTAAAAACAAGGAGACTCAATACGTCTTATCCAGTCTTTCATTCAAGCATCTTTTCGGAGGTAGGGGGGGGGGGGTAGGGGGCACGACCGCTCCGTCACCCATAGAAATTATATATACTTTTACTAGTGCGGTGTGTGTGTCCAACCCCTCCCCTCCCCCCCCCCCCCCCCACACACACCGAAATTTCCAAAAGTGCCCATCTGGTGCCGCTTGCTTTGTCTTTGGTTTGCGACGTCAATTACAAGGTTTAAAAGCACATCTTTGTATAGCTATAGGCTAAGCCTTAAATAGGGCAGTGACAAGTAGTGCATTATTATTATTTATTTGAAGAAAATTTTATTTTATTTTTTTTTGTGCATATATAAAACATGTTTATAATAAACGTTGATATATTTATTTTCTAATACAATAATATTGTTTTTAAATAAACCGGGAGTGATCTCCCCTAAACTTTCTCGAATATTCTAATATAACACTACAGGGGATGGCAACTCGGGATATAGACTTCTAGACATGATTTTTAATCCATTTTAAATACTCACATTTCTTAAAATAGAATATAATCTCGTAGAAAAAAGAAATGCACACCAAGTGAACGCTAAATAAAAAAGCGCATAATAGTGCGCAATATTATTAGTACTTTATAAATTTACATGCGTTTTTTGAGAAATCGGAAATAGCGTAAATAAGTACTTCCGGTCAACGAAAATTACTCAAAATTTGACAGAAGGTAGAGAATTAGCTCTTTTACTTACATATCAAATTTCATTTATCTATCTGAAATAGTACTCAAGTTATAGGCTTTTGAAAAATTCAAAGTAGAAAAAGTACCACTTCCGGTTATCGGAATTCGCTCAAAAGTTGATACGGATCTACGATTTCGATAAAATACTTATATATGAAATTTCACCAGCCTAGCTGTAACGGTACTCAAGTTATCGTGTTTACACACGGACACACAGACACACAGACACACACACACACACAGACATACGGACAAGATTGCAAAATTATGTTTTTCCGTATCAGTGAGGTGTAAAACGTCGAGATTTGTAAAAATCTCGATTTTTTTTTTGCACGATTACAATACTTTCTCTATACTACGTATATACGAGAAAGTAAAAATTACTCGCAAGTGTAGACTTTGTATTCTGTTTCAGTTTGTGTGGGTGTATTGTTTATTTTTTGGAAAAGACGCTTTAGTTCCGGTTTTCTTATAAACTAATTTATTACCAACACAAATAGTTGAAAGCAGCAACAGTGAAAACACTAAGAGAACTCTTGTATAGACTACTACCGAATTTGTGGGGTTTTCACATCTCTGTCATCTTGCGATCACAATGATGTATTGTGTTTGAATGTTTGTGTGTGTGCTGTTCGATTGTTTGTGTGTATGTTGTTCGCATGTTTGTGTGTGTGTTGTCCGAATATATGTGGGTCTGGAAGAAGTTTGCATGTATATGTGTGTTCACAGTGTGCTGTCATAATGCACAGGTGTGTTGTTTAAGTGTGTGTATGTGTGTATAGTAATCGACTGCTACCGCCAAGAGCTGAAGACCAAGCCCCATTGAGCACAGTTTGAGACCCTCCATCTAGGCGGGAAGATCAAACGTCCCGCCAACTGCCCAAACTGTTTGCTCAATGTTTGCGATGATTCATACTTGCCGCACTTGTTACCTGGCCTGTTATCTGCCCAGGTAAAAGTCAGCCCGACATACTTGGACAGCTCTTCATATTGCCAGGTAGAATGGGCTTGGCTGGCTGATCTATCGTCTGCCCGAGTCCATTAAACAAACACGCAGGAAAATTATAAATTCGCCTTATTGATGTATGGAGAATTGTATGTTTTTGTCAGCAAAATTGGAAGTTATAATTTACAAAAACACAAACTTGCATTGACCTAAGCTGTAACCCCAACCAATGGTTTCATATTCGCTATGGCGAGATTCACGTAACATTTAATTAAATGTTTGGTTATTAGTTAATGAGCATTCACAAATAACTGCACGAACATAGTGACATGTATGTATTTCTACAGAAAGAATTATTCATAGGCCATATCAACTCCAAACTTAATATTTCCATATACTTAAACATAACGTTTGCAATTTACAGGGTACTAAAAATCTAACGGTTTAAATATCGTTATCATCTATATGAGATAAATACAAAATGAGACTACGGTTATTCGGGAAGATTCTATTGATAACGCATTTAAATATTTGTAAAAACCGATTTTTTTTTTCTGGCCGGATAAAGCCAGTCTACTTGTGTGTGGATTTTAAATCAAGGTTTGAACTGTGGAGAATGTAGAAAGTACCGAATCAAAAACTGCCCAGAATAGTATTCTCTACCGACAAGTGCTGTGCTTAATGTTGTCCAGCTCAATGTTAATAAACCGGTAGTGATCTCCCCTAAACTTTCTCGAATATTCTTATATAAAACAACAGGGGATGGTAACTGGGGATATAGCTATGATTTTTAATCCATTTTAAATACTTAAACTTTTAAAAATAGAATAGAATCTCATAAAAAAAACATTGCGCACCAAGCAAACGCCGAATAAAAACGCGTATAATAGTGCGCAATATTATTAGTACTTTAAAAATTTACATTAGTTTTTTGAGAAATCGGAAGTAGCGTAAATTACTACTTCCAGTCAACGGAAATTACTCAAAATTTAACAGAAGGTAGAGAATTAGATCTTTTACTTACATGTGAAATTTCATTTATCTATCTGAAATAGTACTCAAGTTATAGGCTTTTGAAAAATTCAAAGTAGGAAAAGTACCACTTCCGGTTGTCGGAAATCGCTCAAAAGTTGATACGGATCTACGATTTTGATATAATACTTATATATGAAATTTCATCAACCTAGCTGTAACGGTACTCAAGTTATCGTGTTTACACACGGACAGACACACACACAGACACACACACACACAGACATACGGACAAGATTGCAAAATTATGTTTTTCCGTATCAGTGAGGTGTAAAACGTCGAGAACTGTAAAAATCTCGATTTTTTTTTTTGCACGATTACAATACTTTCTCTATACTACGTATATACGAGAAAGTAAAAAGATGTCATGTTACAGCTCTTGATAAAATATTTCAAAAAAACATTTTCGTAAAAAAGATCCTGACAAAATGACCAGTAATAAAGCCGGGGGCAAGGCTAGGTTTCATAAACAACAATATGAAAAATACGAAATTTTGCATCAATCACAGTGTTTCTTCCAGACTTTTTTCTCAATTTATTCAATTTATTCAATTACGGTAACAATTGTAGGCACGGAGGCCTTTTTTTCACATTGGCCGTTTTAAAATAAACAAATAAAAACAACAATTTAATAACAGCATTTAAAAAAGCAATAGCAAAGTAACGACATAGCAGTAACATAGCACTAAAAATGTGGAATAAAGAAATAATATTCCATAGTTATAATACAAGATGAGATAAAATAAGAATATAATAGATGAACGAGAAATGTTTCAATGAGTCAGTTAGAGAGGTCATTAAATAATTCTCCGGGGGGGGGGGGGAGGGGGGGGGGGGGGGGGTTGGGGGTGCACTTGAAATTTTCGGGGGAGGGGGGGCGGTAGACTTTTACGGGGGGGGGGGGGGGGGCGGACAATGTTATGTTAAAAGTATATATCTTCTATATAAATTTCATTTCGTTTGGGGGTAGGGCGGTAGCCTTTTTCGGGGGGGGGGGGGGGGGTGGGTGCAGACCCACCCCCCTCTCCCCCGAAGAGATGCCTATAAGAAACTCTGATCAATCACTAACTGGAAGAAATAAAACGAGATCGGAACATCAAATGGATGAATTTACTATAAATAATTATTATTATTAATTTTTTTTTAATTTAAAGTTCGTTTAAGGTCAATGGGAAGTAAAAAAATTAGAACAAAACGGTTTACAAACTTTAATTTTTTCAGTGGATCTTTTGGTTGCAATTACAAAATATTTTAAGTCAAAGGGAAGTAACAATGAAAATTATTAGTATCAAGTTTATTCACACACTTATCCTTCCTTTAGCCAGCATGTGTTTATTATAATTCAAAAGACGGAACTTTTATGTTTAAAGGGAGGTAACAGAGAAAATGAATAATTTAAATTTATTTACACAATTCTTTGAAATTGATGCTCTGATATACTATACTGATTAATTTTTCTATAAATAAAAAAATAATAATGTAAATGTTTTGATTAGTGACACATTTATTTTTTCCCTAACATGTAGGTCTTTTATTTTTTAATAAACTATTTTGACTTTGAAAACATTTTTTTTTACTTATGATTATTTTATATTTAAATCATGAAATCAGAGTAAAACATGCTTCTAGAGATACGAACGCCTTGATTAGCTCAGGGCTCTATTGAATAATTTATTTTCATAACTCATAAAAATATTATTATATATTAAAAAAAAACTTTAAACAAGATAAAAACACTGAAAATAGGTGAAGTGAAGCGTATACAGACAGGTGACAGCTGCTTCGACACAAGGCCCAGCTCCACAACTGCAGTGGCAATCCCCGTGACAGTGGCTTCATGCTTTCCACTACCAAAGTGCACATTTTTTTTCAAATATTTTAAATAGTAAAAGCCATCTTTTATGTGCCAGTGTGCATTAATTTGACTTGAGCGACATAGTTTTTTAGTTATTAGCTTCTTAATTGGGTAGATATAGCGCAAGAGTTATTTAACTGTATTTCATTATCCTAACAGAACTAGCTAAAATACCCTATTATGTGCGAAATATGTGTATGTTTTTATATGCATACATGTTTTCATACTTAAACTCATTTATTTAAAATTTAATTACCTAATCCTAATCAATTACCATAATATTAAAGAACAAATGCTATTACTAGAAAGCCATTTTACATGAGGAAGATTTTTTTGTCATAAGAAATTTTTTTTAAAGAAAATATTTTCATTTGTGCCATCAGTCCTAATAGTTTTGGTTAAGCCACTGACCATCATTAATTTATGTATTTTATTTGATAATTCATCTGTTATTTAACATATTTTATTATCCTATGTATAATGTGTTTTGAGTATAACCATAATTACAGCAAAATACACACATCAAAGTTTGGTGTGTCCCATGGTGTATGTATCAGTGAACATGTTAGCTTTGTTTAATGTTCGGAGTGTTTAGATTTTAAATTTTATTCCCCACCACCATAAAAACACTTCCATATAAAACTATCAACAAACTAAACTTGGCATTGACTACATGTCTAAACTACCAAGTACATATTATTTTGATGAAAAATTCAACTAATTCTACACAATCAATCCACACAGATGAAACCCCATAAGTCTCACATTGTAAAATTTAACATAATAAGTAACAGAAGATTGCCACTTATAAAACAAGGCAAAACACAGGTCATTTTCACATATAACAGAAAAAACATTCAAAACAAGTGTCATATTCAAACTTTTTATTGTACAATAGATGAAACATTTTTGTGCTCTTAACTTCAATTAATTTTGGGCTCCTCTGGTTTCTGCGCCTGCAACTTCCCCTTCAAATGTGGGAACTTTTCCTCCAGCTTCTTGTACATCCTCATGCGCTGGTTGTACCTGTACCAGTGTTGCTTGGCTACCTTCTCGCGCCACAGCGGCAAAAACCTCAGGTGAACCCTATTGAACCCCCTTGGGTACAGGAGCCTGTAGACCTTGTTCATATGTGGGGGGATGCCGTACTCCTTGAAGTTGCGCCACACCACCCGACCCAAGAAGTCTCTGACGTAGGCGCCGCCAGGCCCTGCTGGCTTGCCTGTCTCTAGAAGTGAGACGGCATTGTCTCTTTCTTTGACCACTTCCAGGATGTTCTCCATACTCTCTTCAACCTGAAAGTTGAGGCAAGGGTTTTAAGACAAGGGCAAGTATTATAAGACAAGGGCAAGTATTATAAGACAAGGGTAAGTGTTTTAAGACAAGGGCAAGTGATATAAGACAAGGGCAAGTATTATAAGACAAGGGCAAGTATTATAAGACAAGGGCAAGTATTATAAGACAAGGGCAAGTATTATAAAACAAGGGCAAGTATTATAAAACTAGGGCAAGTGTTATAAGACAAGGGCAAGTATTATAAGACAAGGGCAAGTATTATAAAACAAGGGCATGTATAATAAAACTAGGGCAAGTATTATCAAATAAGGGTAAAAATAAACATTGCATCCAGAATCGTCACAAACACAATTACATGTAGCAAGTGGTGGTTGTGAGGAGGATGATTATATCAATAATAATTCTCATGGGTCTTCCACAATTGCCCAAAAGACATTTGCCCAAAGGCATTTTTCCCCAAATGGCAATTGCCCAAAGACTGTTTGTGCCTGAATGAACAGCGGCATGAAAATATATTTTTGTAAGTTAGTTGACCAGCCTATTACATAACCACTACACACATCACCACCACCACCACCACCACCACCAACAACAACAATACCTTTGTGATTCTCTCTGGATTAGGAAACAGCTCCACATTTCTGTGGTACTCCTCTTGCATGGTCAGCAGCATGTTCCTCTCTTTCAACAGCACATACCTGCAGCCAGTGGACGAGACCAATAGCCAATAGATTCAATAAATTACTTCAATGGCAAAAGATTAAACTAAAGCCAATAGATTCAATGCAGAGAAACAAATAACTTCAATAACAAAGATTAAACTAAAGCCAATATAGATTCAATGCATAGAAATAGAAACAAATAACTTCAATAACAAAGATTAAACTAAAGCCAATATAGATTCAATGCATAGAAATAGAAACAAATAACTTCAATAACAAAGATTAAACTGAAGCCAATAGATTCAACGCAGAGAAACAAATAACTTCAATAACAAAGATTAAACTGAAGCAATGAGTAAAAACGAAAAATGAGTAATATTGATTTATTGATTTATAAATAACTTATCTCTTCTGGCTCATTTTGTTTGACTTTAAACAAAACGCAAATTTAAAACAACCAAATAGAATCTCTTCCTCTTCTCAGGCCTATTATCTGAATTTTATTTTAGCATTATTTGAAGCCAGACTTTCATCTTGTATTATTTACACTTATACGTAGTACCTAAGAATTTTACAACCACGGGGCTTAAGATAAAGTGTTAAATTGTTCTATACAAATGTTTGTAAGAGTAGCAGGACAATTCATAAATTAAACATTCCCCTTACAGACCTAACATTCCATAAGGCAGATGAGGTAGATGTTATATGTATCTTGTTGAGCTCTCTATCATAGACCACACCATCCCTAGCTCATCACTTATTTCATTCTAATTTTGTAAAACACAATCTCCGATCATCCTACTGAATTTTTCATTGAAGAAAACAGTGGGCATGTATTTAACAACAGACTACCATTCTGTGAGCTGTGTAGTGTACAACAACAACTTACCAGAGCTTGTGAATGTCCTGATTGCTCTTTAAACGTAACTCATCCAATCTGTACGGTCGGCCTGAGAGGATAAAACAAGTCTTTAACCCTTTACTGTCTGGACGCAGAACTTATTGTTTTTTTTTTTCTGCCATGTAACTAACCTGATAATTGACTTGTCACCGCCTCAAACATCAGACATTGGACTAATCTGATAATACACTGCCCCTCCCCCCAAACATCACACATTTGGCTAACCTGATAATACATTTATCACCCCCCAAACATTACACACTGGACTAACCTGATAGTACACTTGTCTCCCCCCAAACATCACACATTGGACTAACCTGATAATACACTAGCCCCTCCCCCCAAACATCACACATTGGACTAACCTGATAATACACTAGCCCCTCCCCCCAAACATCACACATTGGACTAACCTGATAATACACTTGTCTCCCCCCAGACATCTTTGCGGTCAAAGAACTCCATCAAATCTTGAGCAGGTGGAGATGTGTGAATGCTCGTTGATGAATGAACTGGACATAGTGCTTGGAGTTTATGATTGGCTAGTACAGATGGAGTGGCAGGAGACAGTCTATAAATAAAAATACATGATATGATATGAGTAAATATGTTGGCTAACATGAAATAAAAAATCATGATTAAAATTCCAATGTACTACTTATTTATATAAGATACATAATACTAGCTTCTTTCATGGAAATAGCTTGTTTTTTATGATGTGAGATCACTTCTATTTTCTATTTAATCAGTTCCACACCATCCAGATGGATGAACAAATTAAAAAAAAAACTTTTCACCACACTTCTCTCCATAACTTTCTATTTAGACCAAATACAAGTTAAAAGTTTGTTGTTCAATGGTTTACATTTAGGTTACCAATATTTTAGAAGATAGAGGGTGTGGGTATTTTGTCTGGGAAAAATTAAAAAATATGATGATAGGTCCTAAAAATGGTAATACTTGCTTAAAACTTTTTAAATAAAACACTTTACTAATAGTATAGGATTATAGGCTTGGTTACTATATTTAGTAGGCCCCCTATTAAAATTAGATAATTTAGTAGTATAGGCCTACATTTCGTAAGTCGTCAGTCATTGCAAGTGTAAATAAGGGGTAGACCTATTATTATTACTATCACTACTACTGATACCAGGCTTTTTAAAAATTTATTGGGTAGGCCTACTTTTAATAATAATTTAATTAAGACCCAAGGCTAAGACGTCATAAAATTAGAGTAATTAGAGACTCAGTCACTACAGTAAAGTTTTTTTAGGCCCTAATTAAATTATATTTTGGCTGATTCTAGCCGGAAAAAGATACGCATGCGCAATGGAGAGAAACTATGACTCGCCTTCATGGCGATGTTTTCGAATGGTGCTGTGCATGCATGTGTTTACAACCGCAGAATCCTAGCCCTAAACCTAACCCTAGCTCAGCTATTAAGGTCACAGTGCATGCACAGAACTATCTTTTGCCGAACAAGTGGAGACGATGGGGCGAAAAATCTTTTTCTGAGTATTCACTTCGTTATTTTTTACAGGACTAAGTAAAAAATACTAAGTAAAGTATTAGGCATACAAGAAAAACAGTATAGATGGTGTGAATCAAACTTCAATGTCGATGGAAACGGGAACCGAATGAAAGTCGTAGGACTAGGGCCTAGGCTGGAAGTGGAATCATGGCAAAAAATGGTTAGAAAGGAAAGGTCAACATCAACAAACATTACAAATATTTTTTCGTTTCAATGACGTTATAAAAAATGCAGAGTAATAATTCCCTTAAATTATAATTTCGTACCTAAGACTAGAAAACTGCTTAATTAAAGAACAGGTTTGTGGTATAATTTTATGCTTAGAAATACTGTTTTGTACTGCTATCCGAAACAAACATTGTCTGAGAGCAGCCATTTTTTTTTATAATAACGATAACTCTGTCGTACATTACACAAAATTATTAGAGTTATAAGCCTTTACTTTTATATTTTAAGAAGGCCTTCGCCGTAAGATATTATAAATATAATCTAGATTCTAGACCCGAAAAGATTTTCCATTTTAGATTATGCTTGTAAAAAATTGATAAATGACAAGCTTTTAAAAATGCATTAAAAAGAGGAAAATAAAACTTTGCTTCATTCTGATTATTCGGCGGTTTTTTTTTGCTTGCTACTGGTGAACTGACAAATTATATTGTAGTGAATTCGTTAAGAATGAATCAATTTGCGCTTAGTAGGGCTAGAACAAAAATTCTTGTCTCAAGAAATACCAAGAACTTTAATTAGAATATTTTAGTGGTATTTAGGACTAAACCATATTACGTAAATCCATTTTAATAAGATGTAGGCTACTTAATGATATTTTAACATTATTTATATGTTTGAGGTATTATTGTTTAAGAATAACTTATTGATATTTTATATAATTTATATCTTTGTAAAGGGAATAGCCTGTAGTTTATAGGGAAAATCAAGCTCATAAAGTTCACTATTTACATCTGAATACATTATTGTAGACACAATTCATCGTCCCGCCATTCGGAAGTAATTAGGGCGTAGATCTGAAAGAAATAAAATTAATGGAAGATTACAATAATCCAACACGCTCAATTTTTTCTCATTGTCAGTGAGTGAGTCTGTGTGTGTATTTGCTGTTCTATATTTATTTAAATAGTGGCGCGTCGATATATATTTCAAAAATATCATCTATTCTGTTTAGAACATATACATTCAGCACATTTAAGAAAAAAAGGAAAGATAATTGTGTAGAGTAAATTGGTACTAATATTTTTCATTGTTACTTCCCTTTGACCACAAAAAAAGACGCGCTTTAATGAGAAGTTAAAGAAGAGATAAATGTGTAAACATTTGAAACTAGCAATTTTCATTGTTACCTCCCTTAGACCATAAAAATCAACTTTCATTTTTTGGCAATTGCTCTGCGATCCTGGGCCTGGTACCCTTCAGAGCTAGGTGGACTAAGGGACATTCTGTATAGCATAATAGAAGTAAAACAATAAATTCAATAAAACTGTGTCCTCCATTATAAAAACATAATGGTCGAAATTAATATTATAATTATAATGATTTTTTTCACTGTAACCACAAAAAGAAAAAGTCTGATATGGTTAAGTTTAAGAAAAGATAACCGCATAAATGAAAACTTCATGTATCATTTTCATTGTTACGTTTCTTCGAAAATTACAAATGACCAAATATCTTCAGATATTTATTACTACGCCAGGTAATACTGATTGGGGGTGTATAGTTTTAATGTTGTTTCATCAATCAATTTATACCAAGGGAAGTTTTTCAGACATTGAAATGGTATAGAAAATTGGCTTTGTTGGTAAACAGTCATGCACTATAAGCCCCCCCCCTCCCTCCCCCACCTCTCTCCACCAACTTTGTATTTTGGCTGTGGTCAAAGACGTAGCGATGGGGGGGGGGGGAGGGGGGTACATATGTCCCCGGCGCCGACCTTAGGGGGCGCCAAAATGGGTTGTAAAACAAATTAAAATGTCATTTTAGCTGCATTTTTGCGTTATAAATAGTTTGAGCGGGGGGGGGGGGGGTGCAAATCGAAAGTTTGAGGGAGGGGGGAAGAGGTGCTAATTGAAAGTTTGTCCACGGGCGCCGGGAAGGGTCGCGACTCCTCTGGCTGTGGTAGCATCGCTCCTAGTGAAAGGTGTGACCTATCGGTAGAGAGCCAACTGCTAACCCGAAAGCCTCGAGTTCGAATCCAGGTTCAGGTCAGTAAAATGTCCGTGAGTCCACCCAGCCTCTGATGGCTAATCCGTTAGGGCATATTGCTGACAACATTATCCCCTTGCCCTTGAAAAATATGAACACTCTGCTTCATCTGCCACGTATGTCTTGGGTACGAACGGACAAAAATGATGCAGATACTAAACTCAGAAATGAGATTTTTTTTTCTACCCAGTTTGTCGTCGTCGTTCCCCCCCCACCCCCCCCCCCCCTTTTTTTTTGGGCCGACGCCCAAAGCGGCTGCCCCACCCGTCCTTTCCTAGCTACACAACTGCTATTACGTGAAGTTTAAATGCCACGGTATCCAAAAGAAAAGACGCGTGAAAAAGGACGCTTGAACATCGTATAATGGTGGGGCTGGGGGCGTGGTGTAAGGGTGATGGAAGTTAGGTGAAAGGTACCAGCTCGTTTAAACCAGGGGTCTCCAAACTACGGCCAGCGGACCAGATGCGGCCCGCGATGTCCTCTCATCCGACCCGCGGAGATCTTTTTGTCCACAGAAAAAAACGTTTGTTGGTGATGACTGAGGAATTTTGCCCAGAAAAATCAAAGACATGCCTGAAAGAACCTGGCCCCCGAACTAAAATTTGATAGTTAATGCGGCCCTCGGACTGAAAAGTTTGGAGACCCCTGGTTTAAACCATCCGTTGCCCGTGTGTCTAATCTAAGTATGAGTCGTGTTTTCACTGTCCGAAATTGCGGTACTGTTTTTTTTTTTTGTCTAGTCTGTAACCACACTGCTGTGTGCTGACGAAGACCTTGGGTCGAAACGTCCATAGTATGTGTAACTGTCTTTAACTTGTGAGGTAACCAGTGTTTCTTCCAGACTTTTTTCTCCGGGGGGGGGGGGGGGGCACTTGAAATCTTCGGGGGGGCGGTAAACTTTCTTCGGGGGGGGGGGGGGGGGCGGACACTGTTAAAAGTATATATTTTCTATATAAATTATATAAATTTCATTTCGTTCGGGGGGGGCGGTAAAAAATTTTCGGGGGGGCAAAGCCCCCCCGAAGAGATGCCTGGAAGCAACTCTGGAGGTAACTAACTCTATCTGTTTTAGTACCAGTTTGGTAATTTAAGGAAATGTTATATGGGTTGGGTGTAGTGTTTCTTCCAGACTTTTGTCTCCTTGGGGGGGGGGGGGCACTTGACATTTTCGGACTAAAATTTTCGGGGGGGGGGGGCGGACACTGTTAAAAGTATATATCTTCTATATAAATTCCATTTTGTTCGGGGGGGGGGGCGGTAGATGCCTGAAAGAACCACTGGTTGGGTGTGGGGGGGGGGGGGGGGGTGCTGTGTCATCTTGTTATGTCCTGTAATATGTCCATGATCTCCTATGATCGGACCAATCGACCGACGTATAAAAGGAATCAGATTGCTGTTAAGCCATTTTATCGGGGAAGGGAGGTCTGTCTTTTTCTGTCGATAAGCAGTGAGTGAGAGGTAGAACCCGGTTATGGATGACCCCCCTTTGGGCTATAGTGTAGTGCTTGGGCTAGGGATTTGGATTTGGATAGGGTTGACAATAACAAGTAATATTTGTACTTAGCTAACAGTCAACTAAGGAACGACGTGGTCGGATGGTAGAACATACGATTGCTAACCCGAAAGTCTTGAATTCTAGTTCCAGGTTCGCGTCAGTTAAACGTTGCTGAGTCCACCCAGCTCTAATGGGTATCTGACTCACGAGGGTACTTGATATTTTGGGGGGGGGGTCTACTACATTTTTCTGGGGGGGGGGGGGCGGACACTAGTAAAAGTATATGTTTACTATATAAATTCCATCTCGTTCGGGGGGATGTTAGACTTCCTACGTGGGGGGGGGGGGGCTGAGCCCCCCGAAGAGATACCTGGAAGAAACTCTGGAAAAAGTACTTTACTTACATAACTAATAATATAACTGTTATCATAGCATTATCGGGTGCTGCTAGAACTCATACCTCAGTAAAAAAAAAACCAACAGTTTCGAATACCAGAAACTAAACTTTAAAGACCGTCGACCGACCTTTGAGTTCATCAAAAGATTGATTATAAAATTAAACCCCACCGGCCGCTTGTTAGCGCGTTGGTCCGCTGCCTAGCAACGCGAACTTTCACCTTTGATTGCTGGAGTGCCGTGTGCAAAAGTTGATAAGAAGAACGAGCCAAGACGAGCCGAACCGTTATTTACAGTTGGGCCCGTATCGGCCCCTGTGTCAACACCGGTCCGGCTCATTCATCACACGTGACCGGTCGGCCGGCTGTCCGGCACGGTGGCGTACGCGTCGATTGGTGGGCATGTGTAAACAGTAGATGTTTCGCAATCGCCAAATAACCGTACTTGGATAAGTCTGCGTTTCAGTGTTTTTATTCAGACATTTTTCTCCGTGATATGGGGGGGGAAGGGAGGGGGAGAGGTTTGGAGAGGTACTATAAGCTTCCGGACGGGTACTCCGAACTTCCTGTACAACGCTACAGTTACTACACATGCATAGCTACATTTCCGTTATAGAGTACCGGGTTGATGTTGGGGATATACGAGGTATGGGAGCTTGTCATCAACAAATTAACGAGTTCAAAAGAGCTTTAGCTTCGAGGTTCAAGTTGGACTTGAAAAAAATACCATGCTTTTGGTTAATGCTTTTTTAACGGGTTTACTGAGAGGTTGAGTTAAGGTTAGGGTTAGGCTATTGGCGTTACTGGGTGGGTGGGATGTTACCTCCCCGACGATTCCCCCCTCCCCCCCACACACACATACACACAAACGAAAAACTGCGCACAAAAAACAAAAGTGCGCAGGGGCATTTTTGTATTCTTAAATCGAGCATTTGTAGACATTAACAAACAGTGGCTACATGTACATTATCACATAATAAAACATATTTCCTCGAAATATGACAAAATTAAAGTGTATTAGTATAATTAATTTGTATTAACGCATTTCTCTGTTTGCGCAGTGCTCCGATTGTGCATTTTTCGGAGAACCACCTTGCATGGTGCCACCCGGTGCGGTCCCCAACCAAAATTCCACTTTCTGGCACCACTGGGTTAAACTCTGCACAACAATACAAAAGAATAAGCCTCTAATCTACTACCTGTATTCAAGGTAAAGCAGTTCTTCCTGCATGCCGCAGAAAGAAAAAAAAACATTCAGAATCAGGTTTTGTTTTAAAGTCGGTATTGAAAATTAGGTCAGGGTTAGGGTCAGAGATATGCGACAGTCAGGGTTATAGTCCGGGTCACGATGCTGGTAAGGTTTCGGCGGTAGGATTTAGATACACGGTTTTAGTTTAAGCCCAAGGTTGCGATCTAAATCCGACCAGGCCGCAGTGAGTACCCTTGACCTGGCGTCTAGCAGGTCCGTAAGGTTCTCCGTCACGTCAGGAGCCACTCCACCACTTCATTAAACGACTTAATTAATGACTTTGGGTTTCTTTCATCTTGAGTGCCGGGGCGATTACAGAGAAAATCTTTTAAACGTTTGTGAACGTGTTCACTATTTCTTGCAATATTTTTTTGAATACTCGTTGAACAATAGCAGATATTTGAATGACATTCGCAGAGATTTGTATGACATTAACACATGTTTCTATGACACAAGCAGATATCTACACAAGATCTGCATATATTTACATGACTGCAACATATATTTGAATAGCATTCGCAGATATCCGTATGACATTTTACATATGTTCCTATGACACGAGCAGATGACCACACAGATCAGCAGATATTTACATGACATCAACAGATATCCACAGGATACAAGCAGATACCCGCATGGCTTTAGTAGAAGTCTAATCCGCGCCACACAAGAACACAGAAAAAAAAAGCAGTGCCCCGGACAAAACGGAACCCCAAATTGATTCCGGCTGAGATAGAACTAGAAGGACCCAGTCTTTACGGCTTCCGACAAAAGTGCTTCCGGCAACAGACGCGGTTAACGCTGCGCATACCAAGATGGACCATGACAAAGTAGCTTTTACCAATAAGGCTCCTCTTATGACTTCTACAATCATCATCGTCATCATATTTTCCCGGTCCTCTCCAAGACACATGAAGTAGAGTTTATCTGTTTCAGTGACCTTGGTATATGAAGGGATAGCGTGAACATCACAATAAGTCCCCCGTTAAACTGGCCGCTGTGATAGTAGTTCAAAACAAAATGACCCCCGACAACATGGCTCTCGAGAAAATGTCACTAGATCTTACCAGGATAACTAAATACTAAGACATGTGAACACGATTTCAGTTTTGAGATAAATTTTTTCCAAGAAGGTAATTTTTACGTTATCCGTGATATTGAGAGAATTTGTTATCCAAAGTCCAGGTGTACTTCTTAATTGAAATTTAATAATTCAGTACTATTAAGTATAATAAAGTTTTTAACTATTTTATTACGTCCCTTGATCGTATATTTTATTTTACGTTCTCATGTAAAAAAAAAATAAATTCTAAAACATTAAGTAATAAATAAACATGGGTTTTTTATTTCTTAAAATCATTTTGAAAAAATCTTTTGATATCAAAATATGCTAGGCGATGACCATGTTTACGTTTGTGTAATGTATGCATGTGATTACTTCCCTTGCCTCAAGTACTACAACCGTTATTAGCTGACATCCCACACGCTAGTAGGAAAATTTTTTCCAATGTATCCTTTAGTAACCAAAGCATTTCCGGTTTGTGTTTTCCGGCGATAGCAGTTGTTCCGTGGTTTTAGAAACCGGACATTTCTGTTTTTAATTTGCGAATTCCAACTGGCCCGCCATGTTGCCTACCCGGCAGTCAAGGGAGATAAAGCGCCTTGCTTTGGCGTGCGCTCTACGTCAGAAATCAGCTGGAGTTAATGGCCTTGCGTTTCCGCCTCCACCACGGCTACCGCCCCTCCCACCCCCCTTCTCTCGCGTCTGATTGTTTTTCCCGCCTTATCAATAAATAAAAAAATAGCAGATACAGATGTGGAACTAATATTAGGTGTAAACAATATATTTTTGCAGTTCAGTTACTGGTGGTATAATGCATTTTTTTGTATGGTTATCTTATTGAAAAAAAAACACATCTGAAAAAGTTTTCTGAATAGAATGACACCATTTCAAACAGAGTTTCTTCCAGGCATCTCTTCGGGGGGGGGCAAAGCCCCCCCCGAAAAATTTTTACTGCCCCCCCCCCCCCCGAACGAAATGAAATTTATATAATTTATATAGAAAATATATACTTTTAACAGTGTCCGCCTCCCCCCCCCGAAGAAAGTCTACCGCCCCCCCCCGAAAGTTTCAAGTGCCCCCCCGGAGAAAAAAGTCTGGAAGAAACACTGATTTCAAATACTTGTTGGTATTTATAAGCAAAAAAGTTGGAAGCTTGTCCAGATAAACTCACCAGTATTGAAAAAAGTACACAGGGCAAAAAGTTAAGCCCCGTCACTTTTTGCTAGCTCCATTGTAATGCACGTACGCAAACTGCGACCTATTTCTGATGTCAAGACAGGAGCGTAGCGAGGGGGGGGGGACATATGTCCTCGGGCGCCGAACCTAGGGGGCGCCAAAATGGGTTGGTAAAATAAATTGAAAGGTTGAGGGGGGTGCAAATCGTAGTGAGAGGGGTGCAAATCGAAATCTTGAGTGGGGGGGGGTGCCAAACCAAAAGTTTGAGGGAGGGGGTGCAAATCGAAATCTTGAGGGGGGTGCAAATCGAAAAGTTTGTACCCGGGCGCCGGGAAGGGTCGCTCTACGCCTCTGTGTCAAGGCATTTGAATGTTGAAACGCACGCCATAAAAACAACCAAATTAACTTTACAAATCCATATCTGAAAAAAAAAGCATTCATAAATTTTTAAGAGCGTTAAAATAATATTTGGATATTTGTAAGCAACTACATCCATTGAAAGTTTGATGGTTCCTTGTCTTTTATTATTGTTTCGTTTTTCGTCAAATTTTCCCAGTAAAAAAAAACAAAAAACAACTATAGTTTTCGTCAGTTGTCTCGGATTTCGTCTACTCAATAGGAAGTGGCACCCAGAACGTTGAACTCGGTTTAGAAAAAAACATTTTCCAGGATGTTTGAACGAAGGGGGGTGGGGGCGGAAATTGAGTTTTAAGGGGGTAGGCTCCAGAAAAAAACAACTTCTTAATTAAAACCTTTTATTAATTCATTTGTGTATATCTAAGTTAGGGTACTTGAAGGAAAATATTTCCATGCATCAGGGACTCTTTTGAAAATATGGTTGCCATGGCAACGGCGGCCATCTTGAAAAAACATCCTTTTCTGGAGTTCTTAAATTTCAAAAACTAATATATATTACGACTATATAACCATTGATCCTTCTTGTACTAACGCTAATAGAGTCAGCTGGCTAGTTTTTGTAACAGAAATCACTCTAGAAATTTTTTTTTTTAATTTTCAAAATTTGGTGTGACGAAATTCCAATGAAAATAATGCTAAATTCAATGGAATTTCACCACACAATTTTTTTGAAAATTTGAAAAAAATATTTCTAGCTGTTTTTCGGTTACAAAAATTAGCCAGCTGACTCTATTGGTGTTAGTACAAGAAGGATCAATGATTATATGGGCGGTTTATATGTTACTTTAGGAAATTTTAGAACTCCACCAAAGGTAGTTTTTTCCAAGATGGCCGCCGTTTCCATGGCAACCATATTTTCAGAAGAGTCCCTGGTACATCCAAATATTTTTCCTAAAGTACCCTAACTTATACATACACAAATAAATGAAAAAGGCTTTTTACTTAAAAAGTTTTTTCCGCGTTTTTTTTGGGAGCCTATCTCGTCAGCCAGTGACCACTTATATGGTGCTGGCTGGGAACTACTGAAGGTGCAGGTTCAAAATGTTTGGAGGGTCTAAGAAAAAGATTTAGTAAAGCTGGTGGGTGAACTACTTGAAGAACGAGTCACTACCTAGATTAAACCACATTTCACAAACAAGTTCGGGCTTATTCATAAACTTCTTAACTCTAGTGTTGGAAGCGATTCCATCCAACACTATTTAGAATTACGCGCCAATTGGTTATTTGCCATAAAGGCCATTCTTTTTGGATTTGCCTCCAAAGTCCAGTGAACAAACTATAAAGCAACAGCTGTTTGATTTTGGAGTTTTCTCCCCTAGAGTTTTGGAGTTTTCTCCCCCAGAGTTTTGGAGTTTTCTCCCCTAGAGAGGGGGTGAGATTTTAAAAAGTGTGACTACATTACATCATAACATTTTGAAGAAATAATGTTGGAATATTAGATGAGTGGCTGTTCCCAGCTATCGAGCCTCATCTGAGAAATTTATTGAAGCTTTATTTCGCTAACTTGAAAAATAAATATCAAAAGTCATTTTAAAAAAAAATGTGATATCTAGTTAAACTATTAAAATAGTAAAGTGAAAGGGGTGCTAAAAAGTTAAGTTCTCTTTTCGAACCTGACGGTCTATGTTTGTGACCTCTCGGCATTTGAGAGCATTTGTCCATTCGGGCGTTTGTCGAATTCGGGCATGTGTCCATTCGGGCGTTTGTCGAATTCAGGCAAGTGTCCATTCGGGCGTTTGTCGAATTCGGGCAAGTGTCCATTCGGGCGTTTGTCGAATTCGGGCAAGTGTCCATTCGGGCGTTATTCCCATTCGGGCAAAAGTGTCCATTTGGTCAAACAGCCCGCGGGAAAGCGACATTCGGGCAGGTGTTTTTCGAGAATTTGACGTAGACCCGAGTGATTTGTGTGGTCAGCACTATGCCCAGCCACCTTTACTTCCCTAACGTAAGTTACGTACACCAGAGGCGTAGCGACCCTTCCCGGCGCCCGGGTACAAACTTTCGATTTGCACCCACCCCCCACCTCACTCAAACTTTCGATTTGCACCCCCCCTCGAACTTTTCATTTGCACCCACCCCCCTCAAACTTTCAATTTGGCGCCCCCCCCCCTAAGGTCGGCGCCCCCCCCCCCCCCTCGCTACCCTCTTACGTACACATCAGAGTTGAGTGGCCTCAGGGACGGTCTACTGACTTAAACCCGAATGATTCGAACTCGAGACTTTCCACCCACAAGATTGTCTAATACGTTTTAATCACCATTCACTAACTAATCTCTTTCTAAAATAATAGGACAGTTATTACAGCAGCCATTTCTTAAGTAACCACCTCCCCCCCCCACTCCGCCACGCTAGATACGAGAGTAACACGAATGTATAATCTCCAGTAATTATCCCTTCCCCCACCCCCATCCCCACGTCCACTCCACCTTCAAGTAATGGTGGCTCTTATTACAAGAGCCATTAAGTAAGCACCCCCCCCCCCACCCACCCACGCATTAACACACACGCCCTCCCCCTCACACCCACCCTCCAACAAATTGACAGATCGACTATTACTATAACATCCGCCATTAATTGAGTCACCCCCCCCCCCCTCCCACCATATAAAAAAACAATTGTGGCAGCGTGACCTTTGACCTAATCAACATTATCTCCGGCACTCTCCTATCGGCAGATTAAAACAATGGAAGCAAAAGAGGGAGAAAAAAAAACTAGTACCCCAACAGTGACGAATCTGATAGTTTAATCTCTACAAGAAAAGGTAACTCTATTACACTAGTCCTCTCCTTCCCCCCCCCCCCCCCCCAACTCTTCTCAATTGTGTTTTACTTGGAAACACGTTTTGCTATAGAAGAACTATTTCCTAACTGTACAGTGACGTAAATACGAGAAAAAGAGGAAAGCTCTAAGACCGCAAACACTGATATCAAAAATTAAAAACTTTTCAAGAATGAGCAAACTAATTTATTATTAAAAGCAAAAATCCTGAGTTATCTTATTTTAAACTTTTGTAATTTGAAATTTATAAACAACCTTTTATTCACTTGAAGCCCAGATGCTTCAGCGATATGAATTCCTATATGATGTTGTACCTATGATGTTTACATCAGCCGCGCTAGTTCGAACTGTAAATAACTTTCTTCAATTTACGTTACGACACTTATTAAAGTGTAGCCTCTTCTTCTTCTTCTTAATCTCGTTCGTGCCCAAGACACATGGGGCAGATGAAGTAGAGTTCATCTGATTCAGAGACCACGGCATGGTAAGGGATTGTGTGGTCAACACTGGATGCCTTTGCTTCCCTAACGTAAGTTAGGTACCCATCAGAGCTGGGTGGACTCAGGGTCGTTCCACTGATTAAATCCGGATTTGAACTCGAGACTCTCGGGTTAGCAGTCTAGCTCTCTACCGCCACGTCATCCCTAAAGTGTAGCTTACAGAGTTTAATTATGTACCATCCCTAAGTGTTATTTGTAGCCTTTTTGTTTACTAATCATACATTCACTATTCAACGGATCTTCATGTGAATTCATGATACGCCAACAATAATCTTATAAATAAAATAATGGGATGGTCCATCAAGCTCTGATAGCCATACTTTAATATGTGTTTAAAAGTGAACACGGGAAAATATAGAAAAAAAAACAAAAGTCAGATTAGTTATTAGTAATCGGATTAGTCATTAAGGCCAGTGAGTTTCTTATCTAGATTCAAGTTTTCAAAAGATGAAATCATTCTTTTTAACACAAAAATTAATGTCCAATTTCTAACTTTATAAACAAACTTTAACTGTCGATTTTTTTAATGTTTCCAAATCTAAAGCGTTACATTGAAAGTGTCGCGAATCTGCGATGTAAATCTACAACAGAACTTGAGTTGTCAATATACGACACAATTGGTGTTGTAAATCTATGACTCAAACTATGTTGTAAATCTACAACAGAACTTGAGTTGTAAATATACGACAAAATTGGTGTTGTAAATCTATAACACAAACTATGTTGTAAATCTACGATATAACTTGAGTTGTAAATATACGACACAATAGGTGTTGTAAATCTATAAGACAAACTATGTTGTAAATCTACGACATAACTTGAGTTGTAAATATACGACACAATAGGTGTTGTAAATCTATAACACAAACTATGTTGTAAATCTACGACATAACTTGAGTTGTAAATCTACGACATAACTTGAGTTGTAAATCTACATTGTGGTCCGTCACGTCACTGTGATTCGAACCCCGACCCTAGTCTAGATTTGATCTCCCATCACTCAGTCTAGCTGGAAGTTACTACCGCTGAGCCCACTCCATACCTTACAGACGGTTTATGTTATACTGTGACGTTTTAACTTCACTCTCTCACCATACTGTAGGTTACTAGAAACATCCTCCAACACTAAACTCGACACTAGTCAATGCTGCTAAACTTGAGTTTTAAAATAAAGAATTACAAGAAAACTATTTTAGAGAAACGAGTTTGTTAACATCGTTTTTTGTAACGGTTATAAAGGCTGTACATTCCGAATGGCAAAGCTCACGGCTCCTCAACCGAAAAGTCCTGAGTTCGAACCCCATGTCAGATGAAGCACGATAGCTGGAGACCACTACAAATGAGGGAGGGATTTTCAATAATATAAATAATTTTTTCATTTTGGATTTTATATGTCCTGATAAAAAATTTATTCTGTATTTTTATGTAGGAACCGTAACGTAAGATTTTTTTTCTTCAATTTTTATGTCATTTTTTTCGGATTTTTAAATATGTCATTTGACTGAAAAAAAAATTAATTTCCATTTTCTTTATGTAAAATAATATATATATATATATATATATATATATATATATATATATATATATATATATATATATATATATATATATATATATATATATATATATATATATATATATATATATATATATATATATATATATATAAATATTAAAATTCCAATGTAAAAGTTTTAATTATCTTTAAGACGGAAAGAGGACCCTATGTTCCTAAGGCCCCTATGCCTTGCTTATGTCAGCTTTAGGTAGGTCCACCGCTGGTTAGAAGCGGTATAGAATCTGGCATCAGAACACCACTCGGAGAGAAAAGTACAGAGCACTTGCTGAGTTGGAGTCGACTGTGCCGTTGTCTGTTTTATTAGACTAACTGTATGTTCCCTTAAACACATCAAAAACGAAGACGAAGAAGAAAAATGTCAGGAAAAATAAAATAAAAAATTATTTTAAAAAAATAAACTAGATTTTTTTCTCTTGCCTTAGGAAAAAAAAATCTGGATTTTATCTGTGACTGTAGGTCACCTAATTCAACTGACATTACACAACCCCCGTGTGACGGCGCGCGCTACAAGTGAATCTCGCTGCTGATTGGGCAATTAGCCAGCTGGTTGTTTTCAGTTGACAATTGCGAGTGAATGGCGTCGAGATTACATAGGCTACTCTCTACAGACGTCCATTATACTCGTGTGTTTTAAGGCTTCATCCTTCGCTTAGTGGACAGGGATTACGTTTCAAGCTAGTCGGTGAAATTTAGAAACAAATAATCATTATCAAGGTTGTATTCTAGGTGAGTTTTGTTTTTAATTTTTTTTTTTTTTAAAGTCTAATCTTGTTGAATCTGGTTTCGTTAGAAATCTAGGTAACAAATAATAGCTTCATCGTTTATCATTTTTTTGCCCCATTTTTTAAAAATTTTCTTCTTTTATTTTATAAACCAGCTTCGTGTAAGTCTAATTATTCGAAGAAATTTAAAAAAAAATGATTTTTTTTTTTACAATGACCGTTTCTGGAACCATCCGCATAAAAAAAAGGTAAATAATCCTTTTTTTGTTTCAAACTGTCGGCGAGCAGACGTCGAGTCAGCTGACGAACAGACGTAACGCTCTGTGCCATTAGCTCCAGGGCCGGCAGAGATAAGACCGCTGATAGGGCCGAACTAAGCCCAAACGGCACAAGTCGCTGGCGATTGATCAGGGATATACTTAAGTGTGTTCACAACTTTGTAGCAGGATAGCCGTTATATTTAACAGGTTTCTTGTATTCAGTTGTATCAAATATTTGAGGATATCTGGGATATATTCAAGTGTGTTCACAACAATATAGCAGGATAGCCGTTATATTTAACAAGTTTATTGTATTCTGTAGTATCAAATATTTGGGGATATTTGGATAGTTTTAGACAAGGTGCCGGTGTTCATTAATATAAATATTTAGGGATAAATTGATATTTCAGGATATATAACTGTTTTAAGTGATTCCAAGTATTTTGGAATAATTGGATATTTTACGCAATATAACTGTATTCCGTAATATTTAGGAATGATCATATATTGCAAACAATATAACTCGATTCAGCAGTATCAAGTATTTAGCAATAATTGGATATTTTAGGCAATTTAACTGTATACAGTAATATCAAATATTTAAGAATTATTGGATATTTAGGCAATTAAAACTGTAGGTCCTATTCCGTAATCTTTAGTAATAATTTTTCATAAATAGAAAATTTAGCTGTATTCGGTCATATCAATTATATTGGAATAGTGTGATATTTTTAGACAATAAATTTGTGTTTGGAACTATGAAACATGGATAATTTGCAGTTTAATTTTTTTTAAATAAGACTTTCTCAGAACTATCACATTTTTCGAATATTTTTTTTAAATCATCACCTTTGCGGTAAATAATAATTCAGCGCTTGATTTAATCCATTCAATCAGACGTCGAAGGCTTTTGTGTATAGTTCCAATTGTACCATCTATTTTTTTAAAAGGACAATATTACATTGGCTTGCGCCATTGTCGGTGGACTTGTAATTCCGTTACATTTTAAGTGGAACGATTTTTTCGAAATTGTGCACATAAATTGTAATTTATTTGCAACAATAAAACGAAAAAAAAATATTAATCTAATTAGATGTGTAATTACTCATTAGAAATGAATATTAAGTTTAGTAAAAGTATACACAGTAACAAACAAAGGGGAAAAAATTGTTGGTGGCGATTAATCCATTAGTCTTGTGAGCTAGTGTTTACTATCTTTTGTAGTCGAAGTATCAACAGTAAGGGGCAGATAATTTTCGCTTACAACCAATAGGCAGATAATTTTCGCTTACAACCAATGGGCAGATAATTTTTCTTTAAAACCAATAAACTAATAATAATCCACTCAGAGCCAATGGGGAAATAATATTGGTTTAGAATTAAGACCAGCGCTAAATATAAAGCAGATTATAGTCGTTTAGCATCAGCCTATCATAAACTACGTATCTCGTTTAAATAAATTATTTTTATGACTTTCCACATTACTTGAGTCGTTCTGAGGGATTTGCGAGCGAGATATTAATGATTTTAAAAAGTAGGCTATGTGTAATTTTGTAAAAACCCATGTTGTCATACAATCGTAATTGATTGAATTTTTCCTTTTCCTATGTATCAATTTAGTACAAATAATTTAGATCTATTTTGGGTAATTAATACTTCCGGTTTACTAAACGCCCCTCCCCACCCACACATACATGGTAACAAAAGCCGACCCCACGCACCCACCCCACTTAATAACAAAAGTCGCCGCCACCCGTCACCTATTATCAAACGCTACTCCACGCCCCACCTATTACCATATGCCACCCCCGCACCCCACCCCCACCTATTACCAAACGCCCCCCACGCCCCCACCCCACCTATTACCAAACACCCCCCACGCCCCCACCCCCACCTATTACTAAACGCCCCCCACGCCCCCACCCCACCTATTACCAAACACCCCCACGCCCCCACCCCCACCTATTACCAAACGCCCCCCCACCCCACCCCCACCTATTACCAAACGCCCCCCACGCCCACACCCCACCTAATTACAAAATCTACCCCACGCCCCACCCTCACCTATTATCAAATGCCCCTACGCCCCCACTTCCACCTATTACCAAAACACCACTCCACACCACTCCACACCTCTACCCCTACCTATTACCCCTCCACATATCAACAAACGCCTTCCCCACGGCCCCAGCCCACCTAATAACAAAATCTACCTCACTCCCCACCCTCACCTATTATCAAACGCCCCCCACGCCCCCACCCCCACTTATTACCAAAACACCACCCCACGCCCCACCCTCACCTATTACCAAACGCCCCACCCCCACCTATTACCAAACGCCCCCCACGCCCCCACCCCCACCTATTACCAAAACACCACCCCACGCCCCACCCCCACCTATTACCAAAACACCACCCCACGCCCCACCCCCACCTATTACCAAAACACCACCCCTCCACACATCTCTTATCATGCCCACGCTCCAGCCTAACCCTAACTAAGGGCCGCGAAGATCCGAACATCAAACCACTCCACGGCGCACTCCACAACACTTGCGATAGGCCACACTCCCTGCTCATTATCATATGACTGTCACGTGACCACAGCACGCCGCGTTTCACCCACGGTGATAAACAATCTCGGTGCTTTCCGTTAGGGGGTGCCAGACAGTGCTCTGTGTCTAGCAGATGGACACATTTACAGTGACACACATTCAAATTGTGACAATTCACAGTGTGACACATTCAAATTGTGAAATATTTAAATTGTGACACATTCATAATGTGACACATTTATTCTGTGACACATTCAAATTGTGACTATTCACAGTGTGACACATACACAGTGTGACACATTCCAAGTGTCACACATTCACAGTGTCACACATTCACAATGTCACACATTCACAGTGTCACACATTTACAGTGTGACACTCACATTGTGACACATTCACAGTGTGACACATTCACACTGTGAAAAATTCACACTGACACATTCACATTGTGACACATTCACACTGTCACACATTCACATTTGTTGCACATTCATGCGGTCACATTCACACTGTCACACATTCACATTTGTTGCACATTCATACGGTCACATTCACACATTCACACTGTCACATATTCACAGTGTGACACATTCACAGTGTCACACATTCACATTGTGACACATTCACACTGTCACATATTCGCAGTGTGACACATTCACAGTATCACACATTCATACTGTGACACATTCACACTGTGAATATTCACACTGTCTTATTTAGCATTAAGGAATAATCAATATAGTGGAGGCGATAGGCGGTGGGCCTTAACTTCGTTGACTTACTCTTAACACTGTAGATACAAAACTCTTTTCCTAACGTGAGTCAAGTACCCCTTAGAGCTGGGTTGACTCAGGGACGAACTACGAACTTTAGCCCGGATTGGATTTCCAGACTTCCAGTTTGGCAGTCGCATGCTCTACCATTCGACCCTGCCGTCTATTTTACACGTTTTACAGTAGGCCCAAATAAAAAACTCAATGAAAAATTTTGTTTTAAATTTTTTAAATTAATTTTTTTTTAAAGTCTATTTCTATTTGCTGAATAATTTGCTTCAAAGTGTGACATATTTTGAGGGTCACTCATATTATGTTGGTTTTAGTACGTATATGTTGAGTAAAGGATACTTCATGTAATATCATAAACAAAGTTTCTTTCAGACTTTTTTCTTCGGGGGGGGGGGGCGTCGGTCACTTGAAATTTTCATGGAGGGGATGGAGCGGACACTGGTAAAAATATATCTTTTCTACATGTTATATTTCGTTCGGGAAGAAGGGGGGGGGCGGTAAACGTTCATCGGAGAGAAGGGGGGCGCCTGAAGAGATGCCTGGAAGAAACTCTGATAATAAAAACAGCTTTAAATTAGCAGACAAACTATTCTTAGAGATAAGTATTGTCAACCCGTTACCTTTTCATCAAAAGTTCATGTCAATTGAAATGTCCGGAGTAAGTACAGCACGAAGTCGTCGAAAAGCTGTCGAAGCAGTTTAAAAACAAACGTAATCTCAGCAGTATGATTTTTAAAAGTCTGTCTTGTAGCTAGTAAGATAAGGATTTCAAACAATTCTACTAGTCCAGCGCTGTTTGGCTAAGTGTGGCTGGAATTGGCTAAGTTTTGCAAGCATTGGCTAAGTGGGGCCTTGCATTGGCTAAGTATGCCTAAGCTAGGATGGCTAGTTGTGTCCGATTTAGGTTGGTCTGGCCTAAAGTTGGCTAAGTGTGTAGTACCTACTGTAATAGTTCTTGAAAAGACGGCTATAATTTTATGCATAGCTGTTCATCCCTTATTCAATCGTTTTTTTTAAGTCCTTGAAACCGGCCTGGAAATGCAAACATGTTAGATAAGACTTGATATGTATTAGGCACATACACATAAATATGTCCAGAATGTTACTAACCTTATAATAGTCTTAATGGTTATAAACATATCTATATCTAAAAAAAAATATTTTATAATTTAACTCAATTATATTTTTACTTTCATAAGGAAATGATTTTCCCCTAATTATTATATCTTTTTATAAGACATAATTGTGTTGCTTAAAATGTTAAAGGAGATTTTAATTTTAAGCTAAGTTCCCTTTTCAAACCTAATGGTCCATGTGTCAAGTGAAGTAGAGTTAACCTGTTTCTGTAACCTTGGTGTAGTCAGCACTATGCTCAGCCGCCTTTACCCTCCTTAACGTGAGTTAGGTACCCATCAGAGCTGGGTGGACTCAGTAACGTTCTACTTATTTGAACCCGGATTCGAACTCGAGACTTATGGGTTAGTATTGTAGCGGTTATTTATAAAAAAAAAAAAATTATTCCATTATTTTATATTTTTTTTTGTTACTATCAAATGTGGTTAGTTTTTCTTTTTCTAATCTATTGTTTTTATTTTCAGTATCAAGAGACATTTGCAATTACCGCCTAGAATCTATGTGTACTTTGAGTTTTTTTAAGTATATGGACATAAATCCGACCATATGTTTTAAGTGATTACAAAGTGACGCTAAATAATGACCATGGCAATCATGCATCATATGCACGCCTAACACTCCTGGAATTTATCCATCAAACGGATTTCTGACTAAATGTGCCATAATGGAGACGAATAAACAAGTTCCAATATTGGAATAAATAAATAAAATAAAATTGTACATAGTTCTGTGTAAAATAAATACGGGTATTTTCTTGTAGCAAATAATGAACAAAATGGCTGAATTTTTTTGGCTTCCGGTTTGTGTTTTAGTCGTATGCGCGGCAGTGCCTTTAGACAAACGAGGCATCGTGGGAACTAACAAGACTCATTTATTAGGAAAAGAGGAACTACCAGTCGAACTTTTCAACATTCATAGCGATAAAAGTCAACTAGAGTATTTAGAAGCTTCATCGGCGCCATTTCTGAATTCAAGAAAAAATCGTGCGCATGGGCAAGACAACGAGAAGTTACCGGTCCAGTTTGCCGGAAGTTTGAAAAACTTTAGCGAGATGAGCAAGAGCACACGAAAACTACACAGTCATGTGCATACCGTTTTCCAGCAGTTTAAAAACAAGAGCGTTGATTTTCACTCCAAGTCGTTTATTTCTGAAATGAAAGCGTTTCTATCGGAAAAACAATATATGTATAGCGGTGTTTATCCCGTAGAAGGAGCGACCAAATCTAACTACCGTCTTTACGTGAAGGGGAAAAAATCTGGACACGTTGATATAGAGCGCGTGACGTCACCGAGAAAAATAAACAAACAAACTCCACAAAAACAATCGGGGAATTCCACCACAGTGGAGGCGGTGTCAGTAGAATCTTTGGGGGAGGTGGATAAATCTGAGGAAGTCGTGACGTCATGCCAACACGTGCTCGGCTACCACGACATCCGGTGGCTCTCCATGGTGGTCGACTGCCCTTCCGGTTGGCCGGACGATCACGTGAGCCGCCAGTGCGAGGCGTGGAAAGACCTGACCATGACGTCACTGGATATCGTCCCGCTGCTTCCGGTTCAAAACGAAACCGGAACGGTGTTCGCCAACGTCTTCTGCGCCATGTGCCACAAGGTCGAGGTTATCCTGCCCTGGACGACCAAGTTCATCTGCGAGACTTTACAAGCGTCCAGTTTCATTGCAGTCCAATCCCTGGCTAACATTTCCTTCCTCAACACCTTCTTGAAGTCCTCCCAATGCACCAAGGCCGTCGTGCCCTCGCTGCCGGAAGCGATCGCGCCGTGCAAGGTGCACTCCGCGGAGAAATTCTTCAGCACGCGCCGGTGCACCACGGCATCCTGCGACACCAGTACTTCGGATTTTCCCGTTTCTTTTAACGTCCTCATGAATTTTGATTTCACGGGCGACACACACCTGCTGTTTAGCGCCGCCCCCAAAGTGCTACAGGAGTACGTGCCTAGGTGAGTAGTCGTTGTACCTCGCTTGCATATATATATATATATATATATATATATATATATATATATATATATATATATATATATATTGTAAATTCTATTATGTAAAGTTCTATTTTGTTTTTGTTAAGATAGTCTACTTTGTGTGTGCGTTATTCTATTTCAGTACTTTTCTTTAGATATGACCTCTATTATATGTTCAGTAAATTATTCTATTGGCGATTTTCTTAATTCTATTTTAATTGTTTTAAGTTCTATTTTCAGAGTTTTAAATATTTTCGAAATTTTAAGTTCTATATTTCTATTTAAATTACTTATTTTGGTTTATAGTTCTGCTTTCTCTGTTTTAAATGATGTTTTCTGTTTACGGTTCTATTTTCCATTTTGTATTTTTTGTGTTCTAGCTCCTATGTTATTTTTCTATATTCTACTTTCCATTCTATTTTTTAGATTTCTTAAAAATGTTTTTTTTTTTATCTTTTATATTCCTTTTTCTGTTCTGTTTTAAATTTATTTTACTTTATTTTTCTATGTTCTACTTTCACTGTTTTAATTTCTATGTTCTACATTCAATGTTCTATTTTCTATGATCTACTTTCAATGTATGTTCTACTCTCAATGTTCTACTTTCTATGTTCAAATTTCTATGTTCTACTTTCTATGTTCTACTTTCAATGTTCTACTTTCTATGTTCTACTTTCTATGTTCAACTTTCTATGTTCTACTTTCTATGTTCCATTTTCTATGTTCTACTTTCAATGTTGTACTTTCTATGTTCTATGTTCTATGTTCTACTTTCTATGTTCTACCTTCTACTTTCTATGTTCTACTTTCAATGTTCTACTTTCTATGTTCTACTTTCTATGTTCTACTTTCTACTTTCTATGTTCTACTTTCTACTTTCTATGTTCCATATTCTGCAGATGTCGAGAATGGGAGACCTATGACCTCTACAGTCAGACCTGTCGTCCCATCAGTAGCAAGACCTTCACCTCACCAACAGAGGTAAGACCTAATCTAAACACTTCCTAATCACTTACTTTGCGCAATCAATAAGCGATTATATTAGTAGTTGCAGTCTTGAAAATTTGAATACAATTAGACAGAAATGATTAAAACTCGAGTTGCTAAATAGATCACAACAATCACCCACTCAATGAAAAGACAAACAAATGGACAGCTTGACATATGAAAACTTGTAAAAATAACACTCAAAGAAAACATAAAGGAATGTAAAATACCTCATACTAAATAAAATAAATGTTTATAACATATAGACCTACATAGATCTGATTTAACCCGTGATCTTTATTTTTTTTAAAAACTGATCTATATTTACATAAAACCCCCGATCTATATTCAAATAATATGGGAGAGTGGCCTAGCGGTAGAGCTCTAGACTGCAAGCCCGAAACTCTCGAGTTCGAATCCGAGTTCAAGTCAATAGAATATCCCTGCGTTTACCCAGCTCTGATGAGTACCTAACTCACTACCTAACTGGGCATAGTACTGACCACACTATCCCTTCATGTGCCGAGGTCTCTGAAGCAGATGAACTCTACTTCATCCACCCCATGTGTCGAGAAAACGGGAAAATATGATCATATTAAAAAATATTCCGAATGTAAAATGTATTGAAAAGTAAACAAACATTTTACTGGAGCAAATACAAACCATCATAACAATTGTGCAACGAACGTCTAAAAGACAACAGTAGTTAAATACTTGGATTAAATAGAATTACACGGATTATTGTTCATTTTACTTTCTCTAGAACATCCACACAATCGAACAGCTAAGAAATGTCGGCCAGACGGCTTTAGTATCTCTACAGCTAAACATCAACTTTGGAGACTATTTGTACCTGCTGTTTCAAGACATGGACAGCATCTTAGAGAAGCAGGTGGCAGGTGAGAACAGGTGTCAGGTGTTTTGTTGTAAACAGGTGTTAGGTGTTTTGTTGTGAACAGTAGGGTTCAGGTGTTTTGGTTATGGACAGGTGGGTTCAGGTCAAAGATAATGTAATATTTAGTTTAACAGTTTATTAACCATAAGTGTAGTGTTTTGCTAACAAAAATGTACGAATAAAATCGCTTAGTTTAGGTAGAGAACCACTCAGGTGTAATGTTTAGTGTTAGAAACAGGGAGCCATAGGAATATGTGTAATGTTTTTGGTCAAAAGCAGGCGGCATAATGTTGTGTTTAGGTAAACTTAAGTGTACTGTTTTGTTAAATAAAAAATTTGGAATGAATTTGCTTAGCTTAGATAGAGAAATAAGAGGTGGGGTCTTTGTTATGCACGTTAAAAATGTGATTTCGGACAGAGTCTCTTACAGGCATCTCTTCGTGTGGGGGGGGGGGGGGGGGGGGGCAAAAGTCTACCGCCCCCCCCCCCCCCCGAACGAATGGAATTTATATAGAAAACATACATTTACCAGTGTCCGCTCCCTCGGAAAATGTCCGCCGCCCCCAGCTCCCCGAAAATATCAAGTGCCCCCACGGAGAAACAAGTTAATAAAAAGTCTAGTGACAATTTAAGCGCAATTTCCTTAATTAATTTTTTGTGACCAAACGAAAGGATATTTTTGAAAACTTTCTTCGGTAATATTGTTCTAAATTATGGCAGGAATCGATTGGTAAATGTTTCAAGTCGCTAAGTGGTCTGGTTGCCGAGATATGGGCCAAAAACTGCATTTTTTCGAGGTATTTTGGCTTTTCCGGGAAATCCAGGAAGGAGTTCCGGGAATGTTTTTGGCCCACAATCATCCTCGGAACTTGCTTAATATATTTGCTTTTGGAACTAGTCCTCGATATTGCTTCGTTGAGGAGGAGATACGACTTAAAGCTGCGGACACACATCCATCCATCCATCCATCCATCCATCCATCCATCCATCCATCCGTCCGTCCCTCCGTCCGTCCGTCCGTCCGTCCGTCCGTCCGTCCGTCCATCCATCCATCCATCCATCCATCCATCCATCCATCTATCCATCCATCCATCCATCCATCCAGAAATAACGAATTAATAATCGCAATTGTCAGTATTGAAATTGCGCTAAAAAGTCTGGAAGTAACACTGATTTCGGAGTGTAAGTGTTCGAAAAAAAGCTTATATAATTGCTTAAATCATATCTGCATACCAAATTTGATTTACGATCCGTGTTTCTTTCAGGCATCTCTTCGAGGTACTGCCCCAGCCACAAACGAAATAGATTTTATATAGAAAATATATAGAAAATATATACTTTTATTAGTGTCAATATCGTTCCCCCCCTGGAGAATGTTGTTCGCCCCCCACCCAAATGTTTCAAGGGCCCCCTCCCCCCAGGAGGAAAAATCTGAAAAAAACACTGGTTGCGACTGAATAGAAACGTAAATTTAAATTAACATTTTAAATTTCAATTTGCAGACAATCTGAACATCAGCGTTGACCGCATCAAGGACGTCAACGTGACCTTCGAAGTCGGGTCATCCAACGACCTTCAACTCAAGGTCACGACCTTGACAGACGAGCAGTACGACCAGCTGTTCCCGCCCTTGGTCGACGAGCAGGGGGCGACGACTCATCCGCCGCCAGACCCGATAACTCGTCCACCCAAGGGATATAACCGAGTAAATTCTCTCAAAAACGGGGCTGTTCCTAACATTGGTGATAAAAGCTCAACGAAAGATAAAGATTCGAATAGGACTGTTAACAAACAACATGCGTCTAACAACGCTGATAATAAAACACCCGGCAATAATAGAGATAACCATGAACCCAAAGTGGACCTTGTCTTCATGTTGAAAAACATCACCGCTCAGCTTCGCGCCATTGATGAGGACATTAAAAAATACAACAACAGCCAGCTCACGCCTCAAACTATAGGCGCCATCAAAGCGCTTAGGTACGCTTTCAGACGACAGAAAACGCTAATGAAATACCTACAGTTTGCCTACAAAGGTGATTTCAATTCAACGGGGCGCTACGGGCTTAAAAGTTTCCGAAAAATGTATCATAAACCTCCGCGTCAGCAGAACGTGACGCATCTTTTAAACGGATTGGACGCTGCTTACGTCACAGAAAACGGTACGACTTTTTTGTACGTCACAGAGCCAGTCAACAACAGAAGTGACCGGATTATGATCCAGGCGCATGACCTTGCGACCGCCGCCCTCATGACCGGGGTCGAGGTCGTGAACTACTTGTTGAACCAGAGCTTGACCATGCGCGTGAAGTTCGTGCTCGTCCCGCCCCACGACTCGCACGAGCTGGGTACTCACACCCTCCTGCAGAAAATCAACGAGATGATTGATGACAAGACCTTCTCGATCAAGGTCAACGGAAACAACATTGACGTCATCAGCGGAAACGACACGAACGATCCGGTGGCGGATGCGTCGAGTTTCTGCCGCTGGGGGATCGAGTACATGGTGTACGACGACGACTTCACCATGTTAGAGACCAACAACACCACCATGTTGTACATCAACAAAACAAACTCCTACATCGGCGTCGGGTTGTTCGACCTCTTCATCATGCTCACCGGAAGTCAAAACTCGGAGCAGACGAATTTAACGGATTTATCCAAATACGCATTCGTCTGCTTCATGCCACGAATCGTGAATTCAAATTGCTCAAGGATTGAAATAGATCGAAGCGAATATACAATCGAACTAACGAATCGATCGATTATCTTTGAAGAGAAAATGTACGACGTGTTTTCTTATGTGGTGGTGAATGAAACAACTGGGAAAATCGCAATATGCGTTCCGGAGTCGTTTGCAAACCAGCAGACGTTTCTACCGCGGACGGTTACAGTGTACGGCGGGTGTAGTCACGACTTTGATAAGGCTTTAGAGGCGGAGGGATATCTAACAATGGTGCTGGGCCGTCTTTCGATTTTCTGCCTCGCTTGTGTTTTAGTGACGTACTGCCTGTTCCCGAAGTTACGTAACCTTCCAGGGGTCAACACCATGAACTTGACCTTAGCTCTCCTAGCCGCGGAGATTATTTTCGCAGAAGGTATCGCCGTGAAGACGGATTGGCTATGCTCGGCTGTGGCCGTTAGCCTGCATTACTTTTTCTTAGCGGCTCATTTTTGGATGAACGTGACGAGCTATGACGTTTACAAAACATTCGCAAACAGGATGTACATCACGCTTGTGCGAGACAAGCAACGTTACGTGCCTCGCTACGCCATCTTCGCCTGGGGATTCCCGTTTGTTATTGTGTCTGTCTGCGTGTTTCTCGAGTTCTCTAATTTACTTGATGACGTGTCTATAGGGTACGGCAGCGTTCGGGAAAAGCAGAAAAACCTCAGTGATTTTGAGTACGTCGATACAGAATTCGGCACCTACCCGATCAAATCTATTCTAAACATGACAGGAGACATGAAAGTAGGTCAGTCACAAAATGGCGTCTGTTGGATCAACCAGCCCTTAGCGGCATTCCTGGCTTTCGGAGCCCCCATCCTTATTATATTCTTCACAAATTCGATATTTTTTGCTAAAACAATACTAGGTATCTCGCGAATTTCTCGCATGACCAAACGGAGCCTCAGCTCCCGCCATTCTAATTCCTCTGCGCAGAAGCTTTCTGCGCGCTCTGACGTCATGCTTTATCTGCGCATGTCCACGGTGATGGGTTTCACTTGGATATTCGGCCTTAGTTCGTCCATCGTCAGTTCTTTCGCCAAGCCAGTGACGTATGAACTATGCGTGGTAACTCATATACTGGCTATATTGTTCACAATTTTCAACGCTTCACAAGGGGCGTTTATTTTCTTTGCTTTTGTCTTCAATCGAAGAGTTTTCGCCCTTTACTGTGGGTTGTTCTTCAGAATCAAACGATTTATACTTCGTGAAGATCCGAGTGAAAGGCTATCTTCTGTATCCACTGTGGGTTCAAGAAACAATCTGTACGCCTATAATAACCGATAACTCTTGCAACCAGTTGTAACCTAATCAAATACACGGTTATCGCCCTTAGACCACTTTCAAAATAAACAAGTTTTGGTGCTGTGATTTTCTGCAGGAAAAAATGCAACCAAAAAGAAAAAAGTCTCGGAGTTGACATTCCAAAATCTGAGTGAAATGGCATTTAAGTTGTGTTGACAAGAGAAAAAATTCCACTGATATAGCACAACTTCTGTACTTTATAATGAGAAACTGTTAAATATGTAATTTGAATGTTTTCCTAAGGTTAAGGTTTTCATCATCATTGAATGTTCAAAATATTAATTACTCTTTCGTTGTATTATCTTACCCTCCAATAAAAAAAAGATCCATGTACAGTAACATTCTAATAGCATCAGAAATAACCCATGTATACATTGGGGGGGGGGGGGGTGAACTATCAATTATTCACCCCACTCCCTCACCATTTATATATAATCATGATAGCGAAAACCATCCCTCCCCCTCCGGGAAGGTTGGGTAAGCTTTTTATTATCACTGTCATTTAACAGTTTTTAAGTTTGTGTCAAACTATTGATATAGAAAAATATTTAAGTCTCTATGTAAAGCAGTCTATTCCTTTAAGTTACCTTAGTAATGTAGCTCAGAATAAGCTTTTTATTTCTACCCTGATCTGCCTCCCATAATTTCTCAGATAGGTTTAATGCATTATTCATTGCAGTTTTAAGGGAATATGTAGGCCTACTTTAAACAAAGATAGAAACTGAAGTGCTTTAAAAATAGGTAATTAATAAATTACTAAGCCCCTTTACTGAAAAATAAACAGTAGGCTTAAAATTAATATAATATTTTACTTAACATTTCTTTGAGTGGAGTTTGTTTCTGTTACCCAAGCAGAAGAAGAGATAGTATGGCCATCTGTCTTTACTTTCCCTAATGTGAGTCAGGTACCCATTACAGCTGGATGAACTCAAGGAAGTCCTACTGATTAGAACAAGACTTTACATGTGTAGCAGTTGTATGCTCTACCATCCAACAAAGTACATGGTGAGATAATAGTTTCATAAACTATCAGTAAGTGTTACTCTATATATTGAGTCCGATCACCATTCATTGATTGAGGTAGGCTACTCAATGGATAATACGACTTATTTCAAACTTATTTATTATCTAAGAAAGGTAAAGCTGTAAAAGCCATAAAGCAGACAAGTAGATTTAAAATGAAAACAGAAGATTGTACAATTTAAGAAATATTTAATAAAACAGAAACAAATGGATTTAGTTTTCAGTAATTAATGGTCTTTATATAAATAATTGTGGACAACATTCATGTATTTAAAAAAATAAAATCTAACATAAAACACTAAAAATGTTTCTGGTCCCTACGTCTATTCCTTCTTGTCTTTAATTTCGTCCTTGTAATGTAAAAAGACAAGGCTGAGCAAGAAGACGCCCACCATCATTGAAAATGCACTGGCGTAGTAGGGGTAAGCTGAAAGTATAAACCTCTCATACTGTGTGTGCTCTAATGGTCGCACAGACACCTGAAATTAAACAATCACATTTTTGAAAATATATAACGACAACTATGCTCGTCTGATAATAAACAAATCTAATAAAACCATAGCAATATAGTATTTAAATTCTTTTATTAATGATTTTAGTCAGTGCCAAGTCTAAGAGGCTTGGAAGAAAAAAGTACTTTATCAAGACAATATTATACAACAACACAAACCTGTGTAGCACTGTAGAGCCGGGTGTACCCCACCCTGTTGTAGTCTACCTTGAACTGGTACACACCATAGACATCAGGCAGCTTGAAGTTGGTGCTAAAGATTCCACCTAGTTACAAAAGAAGATGTGCAACAAATGGTTACAAAAAAAATGAAAAAAAAAAACCCTACAATTTTTCAAACAATACAAAACAAAGTAACCTTCCACCTTATTCATTTTGAGCTAGTAAAAATACAGGAAGTGGTTTAGATTTTAGTTTCTTAATACATTTTTTATTATTAATTTCTCATTATTTATTTACACAATCACACATGCACAAAAAGAATTTTTCTAAAAATGAAAATGTTTTTCTCTGTGTTTGAAAATGTTTACACCCAAAATTACCCAAGAGACTGTCTGTTTACTTATGGCATAAACCATTGAACATTAGGTGCTTAAAAACAAACTAAATAAAGACGATTAACAAGAGTATTAAGAGACAATATAGGAATGGCATGGACTACAATGGAGCTATAGATTGCTAAGCTAAACATCACAAGTTGGATCCCAAACTCTAGTCTTTGGGACACCCTTCAGCCCATCAAGCTTTTATGGGTACCTGAAAAGGCAGCTGGGCAGTGTTGAGGTAATTTTAAAACAAATTAACTGATGAACATGACACTTTGCAGCTAAACCCATAGTATTGAATCACAAAAACAAAAACGATTTAAAAATTAGTTATAAGATACAATGATAAGAATATAAATGTGTACAAACTTTTGGGTTTCAGGGTTGTGCGAACAAATGGATCAATGCGAACAAACTCAAGTTGAACATCATCAGCCTTGAATGGCTCCCACTTGCCATTGTTCAGTTCTTCAATCACAATGGAATATTCCTAATAGGGAAGTTGCAAGAAAACTCATTATCATAGTCAAATGAATTTTATAACTAACATAAAGTTAGAAATAAAATAATAATTCTACTCTTAAACAGAAGAGTAAAAAGTGCACAAATGGCTTTTAATTACTGAACTAGTGAGTAAAATGAACATTTTTTTCTACACTAACCAAACTGCTGTATAATAAAAGTACACTAACCACTTGCTGCATGACAGTGTAGGACTGGGGTGGTGTTTTCTCTCCCTCTAGGTGGTGAGCAACTTTACCAACTCTAAGAACACCCTTGTCCTTGAAGGCCCAACGTGCAAGGTTAAGAGCTAAAGCCTCATTCCCAGACTTCTCAAACCTGTTGATTATTTTTATTTAGGAATTCACTAAATAATTTACAAAAGTGAACAGACTGGAGCTAAGTTTATAAAAAAAACCACATAACCTACTAAATGACCTGCCTCTACACAAGTAATGTCTGCTACTACACTTACTTCTTGCCCCCACTGGACTTCTGAACACTAGCCTGGAAGAACTCATCACTGAAGAAGTCCAGGGAACCAACAAAGACAACTCTGGCATTGTTGCGAGCTTGAAGAGCAGCTACCAGCAGTGTGCTACTGCCTACAGCCATAGGGAACTGATAATGAAGATTTTTTCAAAATGTTTATAGTCAGTTAATAGTAATTAGAAATCCATATTCAAGCAATATTCATTGAAGTAGTCTATGTAAGATTTTAAATTGTCATGATATAAAGGCTATTAGTTTATTTTTAATAAATAACTAAGTAACAGTAACTTATGACTTAATTACTTGAGCAAAAAATTGCTAGCACTACCAATACAAATACAGCTCAATGAGACAAGAGATTATTATGAGAGAAAAAACAAAATATGAGATGCTTACCTCATCAATTTTCTCATTGGGTTTGTAAGAGTAAGCTGTTGAGGAAGCTCTCAGTAAACTCAATACCAGAGGATTGTCAGGGTCACTCACCATCCTAAAATAGAAAGCAATCACTGGTTTAAAAAGTAAACTTTTGTCTATTTAATAACGTAATGAATGTCTTTTTAAACATTTTTTTTTTAAAACATGATTAATTTTTAAGTTTATACTTTTTAAATGTATCTAACTGCAGCTACCCTTATTATTGTTCTGAAAAACTTACCCTACACCTCTAAACAAGAAAGGAGATGTGTTCTTTTCTCCAACAATCATAGGAGCTTTCATCAGGTTCTCAGGGTCAGCTACAATCAGTGTGTGCTGCAAATTAAAATTAAACAAAACTTAGATGAACTCCTGTGGTTACATACAGTTATTATATTAGAACAGAATTGTAAATTAAACACTTTTAAACCACGCATGCCTGAATTTACATATAGATTCTGTGTTATAATTATTAGAACATAATAATTTCAACAGCTCTAAAATAAATATATCTTTTGCTAAGCTGTTAAACTGACTTAGCATTAACAGAAATTTATATTTATTAACGTTATATATTCTTTCATATGTAAATATACCTTTTTATTATTAAATTTATTTTTAATTTAAGTTTAGAAACAAAAATAGTGATGATAGAGCAATTTTTAATTTTTGTTTTCTCAAACTGTTATATTTGATAAAGGATAGACACCACTATCCTTACCTTCCCACCATCATTAACATCATAGTTCAGGTGATCAATGACCGCACTGTTTTCTTCATCAAATTCAACACCACACTCAGTGGCCAATTCTCTCACAGGATCGCCTAAACAAGTGCAAAAAAAAAAAAAAAAACGTTATGTTACGGCCAGTTTACAGGTCGGGAATTATCAAATACATAAAAGAACATAAATAATTGCTCATTACATATTTTCAATTGTGACATTAAAATGAAATGTAAAATTTTACCAATGGAAGAGCTAGCAGCAATAAGGACATTTCCACCACCATCAATGAAGTTGGTTATGGCTGACACATCGATAGATCCCCCAAACTCTAAAAATTTGAAAGAGAAAAGTGACACGTTATAACTAAGCAATAGAAATGAATACATTAGTACTTGAAGTTGGTCCAAATTATATCCTGCCATATGAAGATTTTACATACCTTCAACAGATGGTGAAAACAGGACAAGATTGTCATACAGAAACTCTCCATATTTTACCAGAGCTAGTCCAGCATCATCAGCAGTTTTGAAGGACAAATCAAAGCCAAGATCTGTTTACAAATAAACAATAAAGGATGAAGTATAATACACATATATATAATGATAAAGCTTATCATATTAATATTAAATACTATAATAAAAATGATAGAATATACAGGGTTCATGCTCAAAAGTTCAAATAAAATTCCAGGAGTTTTCCAGGACTTTTCCAGGAGTTTAAAAAAAAATTCAAGGAGATTTTAAAAACAAAAAAGAAACCCAATTTGTACATTTAAAAAAAAGGAAATAATAATACATTTAATTAGCTAAGCCAATGCAAAAATTTAATTTCAGTAAAAGTAAAACAATATATTAGTTATACACATATACACGAACCCTGAATATAAAATATGCAGGTATATAAAGTATATAGCTGGTGCTGTTTGGCTGGGGGGTGGGTGGGGGAGAAGGGGGAGGGGATAAAGGTTATGGTACAGTTCATGCTATGACTTATTATACGGGGTGGGGGGGGGGGGGAAGAGATTTGCGTAATTTTTAAGAGCAGACACAAGTTTCTCAGCACAAGTATAAGCACAAATCATAAGTTACAATCTTTGGTTTCATTTTCAAAATTGTGTACGGACCCGGGTTCTAGGATATAAATTTAGTCATCTTTTTTAAATACTATTTTTGCAATCCTTTTTACCATTTTTTAAATTAATTTCACTGGGCCTAGACTAGCAGCAAGCTAGATCTAATTAATGGACGCGAGTGAGAAAGTATTAGAGAAGCCCATTAAATAATTTAAAAATCATGCACGGCGTAGTTACAATTAATATGGTTATAAAATCCTGTCTGCATGGTTTTTTTGGACTTAACTAAAGATTAGATGTAGGCCTATTTGATGTTTTTAATATTTTCGGTAACTAGGGGCCTAAATAAAAAAAAAAAAATTAGCCTAGGTTTTCACATGAAATGGCGACATAAACAATGGCATCCTGCTATTCAATAGGCTGCCATAAATTTTATTGTACACATTGTAAGTGAAAAGAATGAAAACCAGGTCATGGGGTTTAAATTTGAATTGTTAGGCCTATTTAAAAACTTCGTCTGCAAAGTTTTGTGAACAAATAGTTATCGATCACTGAGTTCCTGTACAGCCAATCAATATTTGTCTTACGAATGTGAAACATCCGGTAACTTTATGTACTAATGTAGCTTTAAACTCAACAAATTATTTTCAAGTTCTCTGGATTTGCAACTTTTATAGCATTGATTCTAAAAATATAAAATTTCTGAATTAATTTTGGGTGTTGGGAGATTGCGAGACGCGAAAAGCGAAATGGCGAGGCGGGAAAATGCGAGACATACCTGCGGAATTAAGGGTAAATAGCGAGACACTTTTTGCGAAAAAAAAAGTTTTTTCATGCTTTTTTCATCTTTATTTAAATTATTTTTTTTGTTTTAAAATAAACAAGCATTTAGCCATACCCTTTAACACGAATGGTGTATGTTGTTATTTTTTATCTAGATTTTATTATATAGATAGATAGATACTAAGAAGATAGATAGATCTACATCTAGATCTATCTATTTAAAAATCCTAACATCGTTAGCGAGAGGAAAATCCCGTCTCAGTCGGCATTAATTTTTAAAATCTAGCCCGCTCATGTTTATACAAAAGTGAGATGTGTCATTGTCAACTGGTATAATCTTGTCAGCAGGAGAGATATTCTGCAACATGTATTCATGGATTGTTGTACTTGCAAAAAGTGTTCTAAAAAGTGTAATTTATTTTTTAATTAAGTAATTTTAATTACAAACAAAATCTTCTGAAACAGTCCTAGCACTACTCAAACACACCTCGTGACACCATCTTTCACACATAGTACATCTAACCCAGTTCATTAGACTCCCATTTATAAGTTTTTCTTTTGCTACTTCTTCCAATCCGCATTCACAACATGTCACATTCTCGTCTCATCACAGTTGACCTCCCCGTTCATCCCACACACGACACTGGCGGCGGCTATAATACAAAATTTCTATGCAATAACAAGCAAAGCCTCCTCCAGACTTAGCGTATTTTTAAAACAATGTTTATTTTTTTTCAGAAAAAATGAACTGAAATTGAACGGGATAGGCTACAGAACATATAGGGCCTATATTTATAGAAAATGCTATTTTCTTTAGGCCTACTAAATACATTTTTTTTGGGGGTAGTCGTAAGGAGGATGAAATTTTACACGTTTTGCCTGGAAACGATACCCATAGTAAACCATAACACAAGCATTTTATTGGGAAGAGTTATCTCCCCTACTATTTTTTTTCTATTGTTATAAATTAGATTATTTTTGCCATTTAAAATCAAATACACACTGAAACACAAAACTAAACACATAAAATATTAATAGTACAAGATTATTTATTCAACTGAGCTGAAAAAAACAGCAAAATATGACTTAGTCGGATGGAGGAAAGACCTGTCGTTTGGAGGCAAAACCGGGAAAACTTTAGTCGGGTCCAGGACGACTGGGTCGTCTGTTTCGGGGGCATATATTTAAAAGTTATATTGCGAATGGAAAAAAGGGAATACATATTTTTATTCTTCTTTGGATGGAGAGTATTTCTATGCTTTGGTTTTCATTCTATGTCAAATAGATCTAGAGTAAAGTTCCGCGTGTGGTCACACATAGCAAAAAATTCCGAACTTCCGATTTTCATCGGGCGCTATTTTGTAACCGTTTCACACAGAAACAAACCGAAAGTACTTTATTACTCCACTGCCATTCTACTCTAAAATGCATGAGTTATTTTGTATTCATACGCATAGTATTTGAGATATTCATGTTTTAGTGACGAACCTCCTTGTGATCTACTTTTCCCCCCTTTTCTTTTGCCTGTGGTCACCTGTCCCTGCTTGTGATCACTAGCGTATTTTTTTACGTTTTGATACAATTTTAATAATTTTACTCATTTAAACGTATTGATGATTGTATAATTAACTAATAGATTTGCAAAACCAAATAATAACACGTTAATTAAATTTATTAACTACAAATTACGGATGACCCAGTGATGACTCAAGGGACGCAACTATATAATCATAACAAAGGGACGTAACAATCACTAACAAGACAAAACGTAACATTTGCTTCGATTGGATTGTATGTAGAGACACAAACTAGATTTAGAAGAAGTAGATGATTAAAATAATTTAAAACAACAGAAAAAAATAGAAATTATACAGGTTCTAGACTTAGCTTGAAATATAGAG